>NC_042991.1:38643314-38658314 GCF_901001165.1 Salmo trutta
CCCCCCTCTCTCTCTGCATCTATATCTATCTCTCTCCCCTCTCTCTCTCTCTCGCTCTCTCTGTCTCCCCTCTCTCTCCATCTCTCTTTCTCTCTCTCTCTCTTTCTCTCCTGCCGCTCTCTCGCTCTGTCTTGCTCTTTCTCCCTTTTTGTATTGTGCATTTAATTTGCTACCTGTTTGCCAGTAAATCAGCTGGTTTATCCTGTTAGGGACAGATGTTCCGCTAGCGGAACGCCTCACCAATATCCAATGGTATAAAGTGGAGCGAATTACAAATACCTCAAAAATGCAAAAACTTAAATTTTTCAAACATATGACTATTTTACACCATTTTAAAGACAAGACTCTCCTTTATCTAACCACATTGTCCGATTTCAAAAAGGCTTTACAACGAAAGCAAAATATTAGATTATGTCAGGAGAGTACCCAGCCAGAAATAATCACACACCCATTTTTCAAGCTAGCATATATGTCACAAAAACCAAAACCACAGCTAAATGCAGCACTAACCTTTGATGATCTTCATCAGATGACACTCCTAGGACATTATGTGATACAATACATGCATGTTTTGTTCAATCAAGTTCATATTTATATCAAAAAACAGCTTTTTACATTAGCATGTTTTGTTCAGAAATAGCATACCCACCGAAAACTTCCGGTGAATTTACTAAATAACTCACGATAAACGTTGACAAAAAACATAGCAATTATTTTAAGAATTATAGATACAGAACTCCTTTATGCAATCGCGGTGTCAGATTTTAAAATAGCTTTTCGGTGAAAGCACATTTTGCAATATTCTGAGTAGATAGCCCAGCCATCACGGGCTAGCTATTTTGACACCCACCAAGTTTGGCACTCACCAAACTCAGATTTACTATAAGAAAAATTGGATTACCTTTGCTGTTCTTCGTCAGAATGCACTCCCAGGACTTCTACTTCAACACCCAATGTTGTTTTGGTTCCAAATAATCCATAGTTATATCCAAATAGCTCCGTTTTGTTCTTGCGTTCAAGACACTATCCGAAGGGTGACGCGCCGGCGCGTTTCGTGACAAAAAAATTCAAAATATTCCATTACCGTACTTCGAAGCATGTCAAACGCTGTTTAAAATCAATTTTTATGCGATTTTTCTCGTAAAATAGCGATAATATTCCAACCGGAAGACGTTGTATCCGTTCAAACACTGAAAGAAGAAAAATTGAGTCGTCACATGCACGCGCGCTCCAGTGCCATTGTTCTCAGAAGTACCACTCTCCAAAACCCCTGCTGTTTTTCGCCCAGAGACTGCAGAGTTATCATTCCACGTTCTGGCACCTTCTGAGAGCCAATTAAAGCCTTAGAAAATGTCACGTTACAGCAGAGATCCTGTATTTTCGATAAAGAGGCTACAGAAGGCCAAGAAATGGTCAGACAGGGCACTTCCCATATAGAATCTTCTCAGGTTTTGGCCTGCCATATGAGTTCTGTTATACTCACAGACACCATTCAAACAGTTTTAGAAACTTTAGGGTGTTTTCTATCCACATCTACTAATTATATGCATATTCTAGTTTCTGGGCAGGAGTAATAACCAGATTAAATCGGGTACGTTTTTTATCTGGCCGTGAAAATACTGCCCCCTATCCATAACAAGTTATCAAACTACCTGTAATAAACATGTAATAAACATTTATTGAAAGCTAATTACTCTTCATGCTACAGCATACAATGACATTATAGACAATTCTCCAACTTTGTGGCAACAGTTTGGGGGAGGCCCTTTCCTGTTTCAACATGACAATGCCCCCGTGCACAAAGCGAGGTCCATACAGAAATGGTTTGTCGAGATCGGTGTGGAAGAATTTGACTGGCCCGCACAGAACCTTAACCTTAATCCCATTTTTGGGACGAATTGGAACGCCGACTGTGAGCCAGGCCTAATCGCCCAATATCAGTGCCTGAACTCACTAATGCTCTAGTGGCTGAATGGAAGCAAGTCTCTGCAGCAATGTTCCAACATCTATAGGAAAGCCTTCCCAGAAGAGTGGAGGCTGTTATAGCAGCAAGGGGGGGGGGGGGGGCAACTCCATATTAATGCCCATGATTTTGGAATGAGATGTTCGACGAGCAGGTGATGTAGCCTATCTAGGGGAAACCCACTCCACAATATATCTAACCTACAGTATCTATCTAGGGGAAACAATACTTTTAACGTTTTGGACATTTTGCCCAATTACAAATTAGCCTTTCAGCCTTTCATCCAATCACATCCTACTAATTGTGCACCTGTTGTGTTTTCTGTCCAATCAGAGCTGCCAGAGAACTGGACAGACACCAAGGAGACCCTATTGGAAGGGATGGTCTTCCAGGTCAAGTACCTGGGGATGACTCTGGTGGGACAGCCTAAAGGAGAGGACATGGCTGCTGCTGCTATACACAGGATAGTCTCTACGGTGAGTTAGGGTGTGTGTGTGTGTGTGTATGGGTGTGTGTGTGTGTGTGTGTGTGTGTGGGGGTGTGTGTGTGTGTGTGTGTGTGTGTGTGTGTGTGTGTGTGTGTGTGTGTGTGTGTGTGTGTGCGTGTGTGTGTGTGTGTGCGTGTGTGTGTGTGTGTGTGCGTATGTGCATGTGTGTGCGTGTGTGTGTCCGTTACCTCACAGTCCTGTAGAAAACATACAGTACCAGTCAAAAGTCTGGACACACCTACTCATTCTAGGGTTTTTCTTTATTTTTACAATTTTCTAGATTGTAGAATAATAGTGAAGACATCAGAACTATGAAATAACAAATATGGAATCATGTAGTAAGCAAAAAAGTTTTAAACAAATCAAGATATTTGAGATTCTTCAAATAGCCACCCTTTGCCTTGATGACAGTTTGCACACTTTTGGCATTCTCTCAACCAGCTTTATGAGGTAGTCATCTGGAATGCATTTCAATTAACAGGTGTGCCTTAATTTGTGGAATTTCTTTCCTTCTTAATGCGTTTGAGCCAATCAATTGTGTTGTGACAAGGTAGGGGTGTTATACAGAAGTTAGCCCTATTTGGTAAAGGACCAAGTCCATAGTATGGCAAGAACAGTTCAAATAAGCAAATATAAATGACAGTCCATCATTAATTTAAGACAAGAAGGTCAGTCAATCTGGAAAATTTCAAGAACTTTGACAGTTTCTTCAAGTGCAGTCGCAAAAACAATCAAGTGCTATGATGAAACTGTCTCTCATGAGGACCGCCACAGGAAAGGAAGACCCAGAGTTCCCTCTGCTGCAGAGGATAAGTTCATTAGAGTTACCGGCCTCAGAAATTGCAGCCCAAATAAATGCTTCACAGAGTTTAAGTAACAGACACATCTCAACATCAACTGTTCAGAGGACATTGCGTGATTCCAGCCTTCATGGTCGAATTACTGCAAAGAAACCACTACTAAAGAACACCAATAAGCAGAAGAGACTTGCTTGGGCCAAGAAACAAGAGCAATGGACATTAGACCGGTGTAAATCTGTCCTTTGGTCTGATGAGACCAAATTTGAGATTTTTGGTTCCAATCGCCGTGTCTTTGTGAGACGCGGTGTGTGTGAACGGATGATCTCAGCATGTATGGTTCCCACCGTGAAGCATGGAGGAGGAGGTGAGATGGTGTGGGGGTGCTTTGCCGGTGACACGGTCTGTGATTTATTTAGAATTCAAGGCACACTTAACCAGCATGGCTACCACAGCATTCTGCAGCGATACGCCTTCCCATCTGGTTTGGGCTTAGTGGGATTATCATTTGTTTTTCAACAGGACAATGACCCAACACACCTTCAGGCTGTGTAAGGGGTATTTGAAGGAGAGTGATGAAGTGCTGCATAAGATGACCTGGCCTCCACAATCCCCCGACCTCAGCCAAATTGAGATGGTTTGGGATGAGTTGGACCACAGAGTGAAGGAAAAGCAGCCAATAAGTGCTCAGCATATGTGGGAACTCCTTCAAGACTGTAGGAAAAGCATTCCAGGTGAAGCTGGTTGAGAGAATGCCAAGAGTGTGCAAAGCTGTCATCAAGGCAAAGGGTGGCTATTTGAAGAATCTCAAATATAAAATATATTTTGAATTGTTTAACACTTATTTGGTTACTACATGATTCCGTATGTGTTGTTTCATAGTTTTGATGTCTTCACTAATATTCTACAATTTAGAAAATAGTAAAAATTAAGAAAAACCCTTGAATGAGTAGGTGTTCTAAAACTTTTGACCGGTAGTGTATATATAATATACAGTTGAAGTCGGAAGTTTACATACACCTTAGCCAAATACATTTAAACTCAGTTTTTTTACAATTCCTGACATTTAATCCTAGTATAAATTCCCTGTTTTAGGTCAGTTAGGATGACCACTTTATTTTAAGAATGTGAAATGTCAGAATAATAGTAGAGAGAATGATTTATTTCAGCTTTTATTTCTTTCATCACATTCCCAGTGGGTCAGAAGTTTACATACACTCAATTAGTATTTGGTAGCATTGCCTTTAAATTGTTTAACTTAGGTCAAACGTTTCAGGTAGCCTTCCACAAGCTTCCCACAATAATTTGGGTGAATTTTGGCCAATTTCTCCTGACAGAGCTGGTGTAACTCAGGTTTGTAGGCCTCCTTGCTCGCACATGCTTTTTGAGTTCTGCCCACAAATGTTCTATAGGCATTGAGGTCAGGGCTTTGTGATGGCCACTCCAATACCTTGACTTTGTCATCCTTAAGCCATTTTCCCACAACTTTGGAAGTATGCTTGGGGTCATTGTCCATTTGGAAGACCCATTTGCGACCAAGCTTTAACTTCCTGACTGATGTCTTGAGATGTTGCTTCAATATATCCACATAATTTTCTTTCTCATGATGCCATCTATTTTGTGAAGTGCACCAGTCCCTCCTGCAGCAAAGCACCCTCACAACATGATGCTGCCACCCCCGTGCTTCACGGTTGGGATGGTGTTCTTCGGCTTGCAAGCGTCCCCCTTTTTCCTCCAAACATAATGATGGTCATTATGGCCAAACAATTCTATTTTTATTTCATCAGACCAGAGGAAATTTCTCCAAAAATTACGATCTTTGTCCCCATGTGCAGTTGCAAACCGTAGTCTAGCTTTTTTTATGGCGGTTTTGGAGCAGTGGCTTCTTCCTTGCTGAGCGGCATTTCAGGTTATGTCGATATAAGACTCGTTTTACTGTGGATATAGATACTTTTGTACCTGTTTCCTCCAGCATCTTCACAAGTTCCTTTGCTGTTGTTCTGGGATTGGTTTGCACTTTTCTCACCAAAATAAGTTCATCTCTAGGAGACAGAACGTGTTTCCTTCCTGAGCGGGATGACGGCTGCGTGGTCCCATGGTGTTCATACTTGCGTACTATTGTTTGTACAGATGGACGAGGTACCTTCAGGCGTTTGGAAATTGCTCCCATGGATGAACCAGACTTGTGGAGGTCTACAATTTTTTTTCTGAGGTCTTGGCTGATTTCTTTTGATTTTCCCATGATGTCAAGCAAAGAGGCACTGAGTTTGAAGGTAGGCCTTGAAATACATCCACAGGTACACCTCCAATTGACTCAAATGATGTCAATTAGCCTACCAGAAGCTTCTAAAGCCATGACATCATTTTCTGGAATTTTCCAAGCTGTTTAAAGGCACAGTCAACTTAGTGTAAACTTCTGACCCACTGGAATTGTGATACAGTGCATTATAAGTGAAATAATCTGTCTGTTGGAAAAATTACTTGTGTCATGCACAAAGTAGATGTCCTAACCGACTTGCCAAAACTATAGTTTGTTAACAAGAAATTTGTGGAGTGGTTGAAAAATGAGTTTTAATGACTCCGACCTAAGTGTATGTAAACTTCCCACTTCAACTGTATACATAGAAAGGCCGCAGAAGGCAGACCTGGCTCTCAAGAGAAGACAGGCTTTGTGCACACTACACACAAAATGAGGTGGAAACTGAGCTGCACTTCCTAACCTCCTGCCAAATGTATGACCATATTAGAGACACATATTCCCCTCAGATTACACAGACCCATAAAGAATTAGAAAACAAACCCGATTTTGATAAACTCCCATATCTACTGGGTGAAATACCACAGTGTGACATCACAGCAGCAAGATTTGTGACCTGTTGTCACAAGAAAAGGGCAACCAGTGAAGAACAAACACCATCGTAAATACAACCCATATTTACTTTAACCATTTGCACATCGTTACAACACTGTAAATATACATAATATGACATTTGTTATGTCTTTATTCTTTTTGAACTTCTGTGAGTGTAATGTTTACTGTTCATTTTTATTGTTTATCTCACTTTTGTATTTTATCTACTTCAATTGTTTTGGCAATGTTACCATATGTTTCCCATGACAATAAAGCCCCTTGAATTGAATAGAGAATTTATATAGGGAGTAGGATACCATTGTTGATGTATCTATCAGCTTATAAATCTGTTTTAAAACTGTTGTTTGTTTCCTATCCCAGGCCCGGGCCAGTGCTAAGAAGTTGCGTAAAGTGACCCTGACCATCTCTCCTAAAGGAATCATCATCACAGACACAGAGACACTGGACCTCATAGAGAACGTCTCCATATACAGGTAAACAATATGACCTCATAGAGAACGTCTGCATATACAGGTAAACAATATGATATCATAGAGAACGTCTCCATATACAGGTAAACAATATGACATCATAGAGAACGTCTCCATATACAGGTAAACAATATGACATCATAGAGAACGTCTCCATTTACAGGTAAACAATATGACATCATAATGACCTCATAGAGAACGTCTCCATATACAGGTAAACAATATGACATCATAATGACCTCATAGAGAATGTCTCCATATACAGGTAAACAATATGACATCATAGAGAACATCTCCATATACAGGTAAACAATATGACATCATAATGACCTCATAGAGAACGTCTCCATATACAGGTAAACAATATGACCTCATAATGACCTCATAGAGAACGTCTCCATATACAGGTAAACAATATGACATCATAATGACCTCATAGAGAACGTCTCCATATACAGGTAAACAATATGACGTCATAATGACATCATAGAGAAGGTCTCCATATACAGGTAAACAATATGACTTCATAATGACCTCATAGAGAACGTCTCCATATACAGGTAAACAATATGACATCATAATGACCTCATAGAGAACGTCTCCATATACAGGTAAACAATATGACATCATAGAGAACGTCTCCATATACAGGTAAACAATATGACCTCATAATGACCTCATAGAGAACGTCTGCATATACAGGTAAACAATATGACATCATAGAGAACGTCTCCATATACAGGTAAACAATATGACATCATAATGACCTCATAGAGAATGTCTCCATTTACAGGTAAACAATATGACATCATAGAGAACGTCTCCATATACAGGTAAACAATATGACATCATAGAGAACGTCTCCATATACAGGTAAACAATATGACATCATAATGACCTCATAGAGAATGTCTCCATTTACAGGTAAACAATATGACATCATAATGACCTCATAGAGAATGTCTCCATATACAGGTAAACTATATGACATCATAGAGAATGTGTCCATATACAGGTAAACAATATGACATCATAATGACCTCATAGAGAATGTGTGCATATATAGGTAAACAATATGACATCATAATGACCTCATAGAGAATGTCTCCATATACAGGTAAACAATATGACATCATAGAGAACGTGTCCATATACAGGTAAACAATATGACCTCATAGAGAACGTCTCCATATACAGGTAAACAATATGACATCATAATGACCTCATAGAGAATGTCTCTATTTACAGGTAAACAATATGACATCATAGTGACCTCATAGAGAATGTGTCCATATACAGGTAAACAATATGACATCATAATGACCTCATAGAGAATGTCTCCATATACAGGTAAACAATATGACATCATAATGACCTCATAGAGAATGTCTCCATCTACAGGTAAACAATATGACATCATAATGACCTCATAGAGAATGTCTCCATATACAGGTAAACAATATGACATCATAATGACCTCATAGAGAATGTGCCCATACATAGGTAAACAATATGATATCATTATGACCTCATAGAGAATATGTCCATATTGTGTCATTTTACTTTGTATACATGGCAGCTAAAAGCTGAATTGCGTATGCAAAAGCACATCACAAATTACATCAAATACAAAACAATAACATTGGAACACGATAAAGGAAGTCAGGGACTGCAAGGATGATGAATTGAAGCAGTTATAATGACATTGAGAGCGGAGGAACTTCAGGCATGGATGGTCATGGAGGAGGGAGCCGGTCAGTGAGACAGTCGGGTCCGTAGCCTCAGCAGCGCAACTCGCTGTCCTGTCCCCAACATCTGTGCTCTGGGCTTTTTACCTTGATGGTTAGCGAACTGGCTAGTTAAATTCTGTGTAGCAACCACACAGGAGATGCTTCCTGCTGCCACAGAGCGCTGAAAGCTCACCACACGTAATTAACAGTTAGGAGTGTCTTCACAAGAACAAGCTATTTCCGTACGACGTCCTCCATTTCGTTGATCTCATCAAGTCGGTGTCGTGATGTTCAAATCCAATGTCCATTCAGTCCACAACGTTAGCTAGCTATCTGCTAGCTAGGTAAGCCAAACAATACAACATCAGTCTTGAACCTCTGTCAGGAAGACTAATTACAACAAATTCAAAAGAGCAATCAAAAAACTGAGGCAGATGGAAGAAGTTTATTTAAAAAACATAATGACATCATAATGACTGGCCCAGAGAACCGCTCCGTATACAGGTAAATAATGACATCATAATGACTGGCCCAGAGAACTGCTCCGTATACAGGTAAATAATGACATCATAATGACTGGCCCAGAGAACCGCTCCGTATACAGGTAAATAATGACATCATAATGACTGGCCCAGAGAACCGCTCCGTATACAGGTAAATAATGACATCATAATGACTGGCCAGAGAACCGCTCCGTATACAGGTAAATAATGACATCATAATGACTGGCCCAGAGAACCGCTCCGTATACAGGTAAATAATGACATCATAATGACTGGCCCAGAGAACCGCTCCGTATACAGGTAAATAATGACATCATAATGACTGGCCAGAGAAACCGCTCCGTATACAGGTAAATAATGACATCATAATGACTGGCCCAGAGAACCGCTCCGTATACAGGTAAATAATGACATCATAATGACTGGCCAGAGAACCGCTCCGTATACAGGTAAATAATGACATCATAATGACTGGCCAGAGAACCGCTCCGTATACAGGTAAATAATGACATCATAATGACTGGCCAGAGAACCGCTCCGTATACAGGTAAATAATGACATCATAATGACTGGCCCAGAGAACCGCTCCGTATACAGGTAAATAATGACATCATAATGACTGGCCAGAGAACCGCTCCGTATACAGGTAAATAATGACATCATAATGACTGGCCCAGAGAACCGCTCCGTATACAGGTAAATAATGACATCATAATGACTGGCCCAGAGAACCGCTCCGTATACAGGTAAATAATGACATCATAATGACTGGCCAGAGAACCGCTCCGTATACAGGTAAATAATGACATCATAATGACTTGCCAGAGAACCGCTCCGTATACAGGTAAATAATGACATCATAATGACTGGCCCAGAGAACCGCTCCGTATACAGGTAAATAATGACATCATAATGACTGGCCCAGAGAACCGCTCCGTATACAGGTAAATAATGACATCATAATGACTGGCCCAGAGAACCGCTCCGTATACAGGTAAATAATGACATCATAATGACTGGCCCAGAGAATAGCTCCGTATACAGGTAAATAATGACATCATAATGACTGGCCCAGAGAACCGCTCCGTATACAGGTAAATAATGACATCATAATGACTGGCCCAGAGAACCGCTCCGTATACAGGTAAATAATGACAATCATAATGACTGGCCAGAGAACCGCTCCGTATACAGGTAAATAATGACATCATAATGACTGGCCCAGAGAAACCGCTCCGTATACAGGTAAATAATGACATCATAATGACTGGCCCAGAGAACCGCTCCGTATACAGGTAAATAATGACATCATAATGACTGGCCAGAGAACCGCTCCGTATACAGGTAAATAATGACATCATAATGACTGGCCAGAGAACCGCTCCGTATACAGGTAAATAATGACATCATAATGACTGGCCCAGAGAACCGCTCCGTATACAGGTAAATAATGACATCATAATGACTGGCCAGAGAACCGCTCCGTATACAGGTAAATAATGACATCATAATGACTGGCCAGAGAACCGCTTCCGTATACAGGTAAATAATGACATCATAATGACTGGCCAGAGAACCGCTCCGTATACAGGTAAATAATGTGACTGGCCCAGAGAACCGCTCCGTATACAGGTAAATACGGGACATCATAATGACTGGCCCAGAGAACCGCCTCCGTATACAGGTAAATAATGGACAATCAGTAATGATGGCCCAGAGAACCGTCCGTATACAGGTAAATATGACATCATAATGACTGGCCAGAGAAACGCTCCGTATACAGGTAATAATGACATCATAATGACGGCCCAGAGAACACCGCTCCCGTATACAGGTAAATATGACATCATAATGACTGGCCCAGAGTAACCGCTCCGTATACAGGTAAATAATGACATCATAATGACTGGCCCAGAGAACCGCTCACGGTATACAGGTAAATAATGACATCATAATGGGACTGGCCAGAGAACCGCTCCGTATACAGGTAAATAATTGAATCATAGACGCCAGAGAACCGCTCCGTAGACAGTAAATAATGACATCATAAGGCCTGCCCAGAGAACCGCTCCGTATACAGGTAAATAATGGACATCATAAATGACTGGCAGAGAAACCGCTCCGTATACAGGTAAATAATGACATCATAATGATGGGCCCAGAGAACCGCTCCGTATACAGGTAAAATAATGACATCATAATGACTGGCCAGAGAACCGCGGTTGCCGTATACAGGTAAATAATGACATCATAATGACTGGCCAGAGAACCGCTCCGTATACAGGTAAATAATGACATCATAATGACTGCCAGAGAACCGCTCCGTATACAGGTAAATAATGACATCATAATGACTGGCCAGAGAACCGCTCCGTATACAGTAAATAATGACATCATAATGACTGGCCAGAACCGCTTCCGTATACAGGTAAATAATGACATCATAATGACTGGCCCAGAGAACCGCTCCGTATACAGTAATAATGACATCATAATGACTGGCCAGAGAACCGCTCCGTATACAGGTAAATAATGACATCATAATGACTGGCCAGAGAACCGCTCGTATACAGGTAAATAATGACATCATAATGACTGGCCAGAGAACCGCTCCGTATACAGTAAATAATGACATCAATATGACTGGCCCAGAGACCGCTCCGTATACAGGTAAATAATGACATCATAATGACTGGCCAGAGAACCGCTCCGTATACAGGTAAATAATGACATCATAATGACTGCCAGAGAACCGCTCCGTATACAGGTAAATAATGACATCATAATGACTGGCCCAGAGAACCGCTCCGTATACAGGTAAATAATGACATCATAATGACTGGCCCAGAGAACCGCTCCGTATACAGGTAAATAATGACATCATAATGACTGGCCCAGAGAACCGCTCCGTATACAGTAATAATGACATCATAATGACTGGCCAGAGAACCGCTCCGTATACAGGTAAATAATGACATCATAATGACTTGCCAGAGAACCGCTCCGTATACAGGTAAATAATGACATCATAATGACTGGCCCAGAGAACCGCTCCGTATACAGGTAAATAATGACATCATAATGACTGGCCAGAGAACCGCTCCGTATACAGGTAAATAATGATGTCATAATGACTTGCCAGAGAACCGCGTCCGTATACAGGTAAATAATGACATCATAACGACTGGCCCAGAGAACCGCTCCGTATACAGGTAATAATGACATCATAACGACTGGCCAGAGAACTGCTCCTATACAGGTAAATAATGACGTCATATGACTGGCCAGAGAACCGCTCCGTATACAGGTAAATAATGACAGTCATATGACTGGCCAGAGAACCGCTCCGTATACAGGTAAATAATGACATCATAATGACTGGCCCAGAGAACCGCTCCGTATACAGGTAAGTATGACATCATAATGACTGGCCCAGAGAACCCTCCGTATACAGGTAAATAATGACATCATAATGACTGGCCCAGAGAACCCGCTCCGTATACAGGTAAATAATGACATCATAATGACTGGCCCGAGACCCGCTCCGTATACAGGTAAATAATGACATCATAATGACTGGCCCAGAGAACCGCTCCGTATACAGGTAAATAATGACATCATAATGACTGGCCCAGAGAACCGCTCCGTATACAGGTAAATAATGACATCATAATGACTGGCCAGAGAACCGCTCCGTATACAGGTAAATAATGACATCATAATGACTGGCCAGAGAACCGCTCCGTATACAGGTAATATGACATCATAATGACTGGCCAGAGAACCGCTCCGTATACAGTAAATATGACATCATAATGACTGGCCCAGAGAACTGCTCCGTATACAGGTAAATAATGACATCATAATGACTGGCCCAGAGAACCGCTCCGTATACAGGTAAATAATGACATCATAATGACTGGCCCAGAGAACCGCTCCGTATACAGGTAAATAATGACATCATAATGACTGGCCAGAGAACCGCTCCGTATACAGGTAAATAATGACATCATAATGACTGGCCAGAGAACCGCTCCGTATACAGGTAAATAATGACATCATAACGACTGGCCCAGAGAACCGCTTCCGTATACGGTAAATAATGACAATCATAATGACTGGCCCAGAGAACCGCTCCGTAATACAGGTAAATAATGACATCATAATGCTGGCCAGAGAACCGCTCCGTATACAGGTAAATAATGACATCATAATGACTTGCCAGAGAACCGCTCCGTATACAGGTAAATAATGACATCATAACGACTGGCCCAGAGAACCGCTCCGTATACAGGTAAATAATGACATCATAACGACTGGCCCAGAGAACCGCTCCGTATACAGGTAAATAATGACGTCATAACGACTGGCCCAGAGAACCGCTCCGTATACAGGTAAATAATGACGTCATAACGACTGGCCCAGAGAACCGCTCCGTATACAGGTAAATAATGACGTCATAACGACTGGCCCAGAGAACCGCTCCGTATACAGGTAAATAATGACGTCATAATGACTGGCCAGAGAACCGCTCCGTATACAGGTAAATAATGACATCATAATGACTGGCCCAGAGAACCGCTCCGTATACAGGTAAATAATGACATCATAATGACTGGCCCAGAGAACCGCTCCGTATACAGGTAAATAATGACATCATAATGACTGGCCCAGAGAACCGCTCCGTATACAGGTAAATAATGACATCATAATGACTGGCCCAGAGAACCGCTCCGTATACAGTCAGGTCCATAAATATTTGGAGATTGACCCAAGTTGTTATTATTTTAGCTACCTACCACAGCATATTGAAGTTGAAATGAAAGCATGAGTATATGCCACAGACTGACCGGGTGAATCCTGGTGAAAGTTATCATCCCTTATTGATAAATCCACTTCAATCAGTGTAGATGAAGGGGAGGAGACGGGTTAAAGAAGGATTTTTAAGCCTCGAGACGATTGAGACATGGATTGTGTGCCATTCAGAGAGTGAATGGGCAAGACAAAAGATTTAAGTGCCTTTGAACGGGGGTATGGTAGTAGTAACCAGGTGAACCGGTTTGTGTCAAGAACTGCAACACTACTGGGGATTTTCACGCTCAACAGTTTCCTGTGTGTCTCAGGAAGTTAGTCAACTGACGGTCCAATACAACATGGGTGTCCAAAGACCCATAAAAAAAAAAAAACTGACAACTTGTTTGTACATTGACACGAATGGGGTACAGGCAGCCGACGACTTTACAGAGTTCCACTTCCTTCAGTATAAAAATAAAAAAAACTGCCGTTGCAGTGGAGAATGTGAAAAATATTGTCTGGTCTGATGATTCTCGGTTCCTGCAGTTTCACGCTGATGGGTAGACTAGGATATGGAGAAGACCACGAGTACATGCATCCATCATGTCACGGCTGTCGAAAGGAGAGGACCAAAGTGCAGCGTGTGTGTAGTTCAACATTTTTATTTACTCTGTGAAACTATGCAATAACATCAAATAACTGAATAGACAAAAACAACAAACCGTGACGCAGAGGAGAAAACAAACACTAACTCAAAAAATAATCACCCACAAAACCCAGGTGGAAAAACCCCTACTTAAGTATGATCTCCAATTAGAGACAACGAGGACCACAGCTGCCTCTAATTGGAGATCATCCCAAACAAACCAACATAGAAATACAAAAAGTAAAAAAATAACAGTTTACCATGGTGAAGACGTGACACATCATGCCGCATGTCAACATTGCAGGCTGGTGGTGGTGTGATGGTGTGGGGTTTGTTTTCATGACACACATTGGGCCCCAATCTCAGAATAATCTCCAATGCCACAATGCTAGGATTGTGCGGGAATGGTTCCACGAACATAACAGTGAATTCAGCTTACTGCAGTGGCCTGCCCAGTCACCAGATCTCAATCCAACTGAGTATCTGCGGGATGAGATAGAACGAGCTATTTGGAGTAGAGATCCACTACCAGTCAACTTGGTAACTGTGGGAAGCATTGGAGTCGACATGGGCCAGCATCCCTGTGGAGTGCTTTCCACACCTTGTAGAGTCCATGTCACGACGAATTGAGGCTGTTCTGAGGGGGTGCTGCTAAAACGGGGTGAAACTCAATGTTTTGTACACTCAGTGTATATCATAGTGTATACATGGATGTGTTTGTCATAGAGATCAGGGTGT
>NC_042991.1:38665814-38796135 GCF_901001165.1 Salmo trutta
AAATGCCACCCCACACCATGACTGACCCACCGCCAAACCGGTCATGCTGGAGGATGTTGCAGGCAGCAGAACGTTCTCCACGGCGTCCCCAGACTCTGTCACGTCTGTCACGTGCTCAGTGTGAACCTGCTTTCATCTGTGAAGAGCACAGGGCGCCAGTGGCGAATTTGCCAATCTTGGTGTTCTCTGGCAAATGCCAAACGTCCTGCACGGTGTTGGGCTGTAAGCACAACCCCCACCTGTGGACGTCGGGCCCTCATACCACCCTCATGGAGTCTGTTTCTGACCGTTTGAGCAGACACATGCACATTTGTGGCCTGCTGGAGGTCATTTTGCAGGGCTCTGGCAGTGCTCCTCCTGCTCCTCCTTGCACAAAGGCGGAGGTAGCGGTCCTGCTGCTGGGTTGTTGCCCTCCTACGACCTCCTCCACGTCTCCTGATGTACTGGCCTGTCTCCTGGTAGCGCCTCCATGCTCTGGACACTACGCTGACAGACACAGCAAACCTTCTTGCCACAGCTCGCATTGATGTGCCATCCTGGATGAGCTGCACTACCTGAGCCACTTGTGTGGGTTGTAGACTCCGTCTCATGCTACCACTAGAGTGAAAGCACCGCCAGCATTCAAAAGTGACCAAAACATCAGCCAGGAAGCATAGGAACTGAGAAGTGGTCTGTGGTCACCACCTGCAGAACCACTCCTTTATTGGGGGTGTCTTGCTAATTGCCTATAATTTCCACCTGTTGTCTATTCCATTTGCACAACAGCATGTGACATTTATTGTCAATCAGTGTTGCTTCCTAAGTGGACAGTTTGATTTCACAGAAGTGTGGTTGACTTGGAGTTACATTGTGTTGTTTAAGTGTTCCCTTTATTTTTTTGAGCAGTATATATACAGATGTGATGTAGATTCATGTGGATTGAGTATAATCTTGGCACGGACTTGATATAGAGCCTGTTGCTGTAAGACATTATTTTTTGTCTTCTTCAGACAGGTAGATTCTTGGAAGTACGGTAGAGTTATTTTACCGACCGATCCACTTGTCCTGTGACACAGACAAGACATGTTATACGTAGCTACTCATTGTTTTACATTTTAGTCATTTAGCAGACGATCTTATCCAGAGCGACCAACTACTCAAATCCAGTTTATCACATTTTTTGGGGGGGGATTATATCAGCAGCGTAAGTGTATTCAGGCCATGGCTTCCAACTTCTTCTATGATATATTTGGGGTGTCTTGGGTCACGCTGCTCGTCAGAGACGCAGCTAGAAACACTGAGAGAGATCTGAGTGAGGTTATCACACGCTTGTTGTTGGACAGAGGAGTTTATGACGGAGACATAGACACACACACACACACACACACACACACACACACACACACACACACACACACTGATACACACACACACACACACACACACACACACACTGATACACACACACACTGATACACACACACACACACACACACACACACACACACACACACACACACACACACACACACACACACACACAATGAGCCCCCCAAGTACTATAAAGCATTTGTCATTCTCTCTTTCTCTCTGTTTCATGTCTAAAACCCAAACACAGGTAATTGGAAACAGGTCCTTTATGTGTGATGTAAAAGCAGTGGTGAATCCTTTAATAATTTACAGCTTTATGTTGTGATGATGTTTGAGCAACAACAAAGTCATACGGTATGAACCACAACCATAAACACATTACCTTATTTAACACCATAAAAACATGACCTTATTTAACATCATAAACACATTACCTTATTTAACACACAACTATAAACACATGACCTTCTTCTTCTGAACAGCCGGGAGTGTGAAATTCTTGCGAGACACATTCGCACGGACATCGCAAACCCTGTTAGGTGTGTGTGTATCAGTGTGTGTGTGTCAGTGTGTGTGTCAGTGTGTGTCTGTGTGTGTGTGTGTGTGTGTGTGTGTGTGTGTGTGTGTGTGTGTGTGTGTGTGTGTGTGTGTGTGTGTGTGTGTGTGTGTGTGTGTGTGTATCAGTGTGTGTGTGTTCGGTGTGTGCATGTGGCATGTCAGTGGAAAGAGTATTGAATAATAATTATTCCACATTGGACACTAATTGGGCTTCCAATGACATTGATGTGTAGAATACAGTAGGCAGAGCAGAGCAAGAGCTAGCTAGCTAGAACAGGCGGCAAGCCTAGTGGTTAGAGCGTTGGACTAGTAACCAAAAGGTTGCAAGATCAAATCCCCGAGCTGACAAGGTAAAAATCTGTCGTTCTGCCCCTGAACAAGGCAGTTAATCTACTGTTCCTAGGCTGTCATTGAAAATAAGAATTTGTTCTCAACTGAGCAGAGTTTGCTAGAGTGAGCAGAGTAGAACAGAGTTACAGTGAGGGAGAAAAGTATTTGATCCCCTGCTGATTTTGTACGTTTGCCCACTGACAAAGAAATGATCAGTCTATAATTTTAATGGTAGGTTTATTTGAACAGTGAGAAACAGAATAACCGCAAAAAAATCCAGAAAAACGCATGTCAAAAATGTTATAAATTGATTTGCATTTTAATGAGGGAAATAAGTATTTGACCACCTCTCAATCAGAAAGATTTCTGGCTCCCAGGTGTCTTTTATACAGGTAACGAGCTGAGATTAGGAGCACACTCTTAATAAAACCAACCAATCACCAAGGCCCTTAAAACAAACCAATCACCATGGCCCTTAAAACAAACCAATCACCATGGCCTTTAGAACCAACCAATCACCATGGCCTTTAGAATCAACCAATCACCATGGCCTTTAGAACCAACCAATCACCATGGCCCTTAGAACCAACCAATCACCATGGCCCTTAGAACCAACCAATCACCATGGCCTTTAGAACCAACCAATCACCATGGCCTTTAGAACCAACCAATCACCATGGTCTTTAAAACCAACCAATCACCATGGCCTTTAGAACCAACCAATCACCATGGCCTTTAAAACCAACCAATCACCATTGCCTTTAGAACCAACCAATCAACATGGCCTTTAGAACCAACCAATCACCATGGCCTTTAAAACCAACCAATCACCATGGCCTTTAGAACCAACCAATCACCATGGTCTTTTAGAACCAACCAATCACCATGGCCTTTAGAACCAACCAATCACCATGGCTTTCTGTGGATTTGTTGCATGACAATAGGTTTCCTGAAAGTTCAAAATAAATTATTCCAAATAGACCAGGTATAGAATTTATACATGCCAGGATCGGTAATGTAGTTGATATTGTTTTGAACGTGGCGTCAATAAATTGTTAATCTTTGCTTTGTTTTGTTGGCTGTTGTTCAAACTGGGGTGATAATTAGTTATTAATCAGGTTTGCCTTTTAGATCATATGGACAGCAGGAGGGGGGACCTGATCCTAGATCAGCCCTCCCAGGTTTGCCTTTTAGATCATATGGACAGCAGGAGGGGGGACCTGATCCTAGATCAGCCCTCCCAGGTTTGCCTTTTAGATCATATGGACAGCAGGAGGGGGGACCTGATCCTAGATCAGCCCTCCCAGGTTTGCCTTTTAGATCATATGGACAGCAGGAGGGGGGACCTGATCCTAGATCAGCCCTCCCAGGTTTGCCTTTTAGATCATATGGACAGCAGGAGGGGGGACCTGATCCTAGATCAGCCCTCCCAGGTTTGCCTTTTAGATCATATGGACAGCAGGAGGGGGGACCTGATCCTAGATCAGCCCTCCTACTCCTTGCCTTTTAGATCATATGGACAGCAGGAGGGGGGACCTGATCCTAGATCAGCCCTCCTACTCCTTGCCTTTTAGATCATATGGACAGCAGGAGGGGGGACCTGATCCTAGATCAGCCCTCCTACTCCTAGCTACATAATGCCCCTGGGCTCCAATAATGATTAACTGGTAATTAATTAATTTCTTCCTAAGCCCCCTTCAGAGGTTTTAGAGATTTGACAAGACAGCATAAGATTTAGTAATGAGGTTTTAAGACTGTAAAGCTTTAGTGATTTGCTCAGTTCTTTTCTGCTCTGCTCTGCTCTGTGATAGTCAGATTTTCATCCCAAATGCACCTTATTCACTATAGGGCCCTGGTCAAATGTAGTGTACTATATAGGAAACAGTGTGGTATTTAGGGCCCTGGTCAAATGTAGTGTACTATATAGGAAACAGGGTGTTATTTAGGGCCCTGGTCAAATGTAGTGTACTATATAGGAAACAGGGTGTTATTTAGGGCCCTGGTCAAATGTAGTGTACTATATAGGAAACAGGGTGTTATTTAGGGCCCTGGTCAAATGTAGTGTACTATATAGGAAACAGAGGGATATTTGGGATGCCACCTCTTTGGTCCAGCTGTGATCTATGGCCTACTTAATATTCATGACTTCCCCTTCACACCCTGCTGTGATTGGCCTGCTGTGATTGACCTGCTGTGATTGGCCTGTTGTGATTGGCCAGCTGCTGTTAGGAAGTAGCAGTAGTGGAGTTACTAGTTTAAAACTAGTCCTATATCTGTCTCTCTCTCTCTAACTGTGATAGCTGGCATGGGGTCTATATAGGGCAGAGGATACAATATCATTACATTATCATGGAAAATGTTTTATAAAAATGTGATAAAGTTACATTTTAGCAGACGCTCTTATCCAGAGCAACTTACAGTAGTGAATGCATACATTTCATAATTTTTTTCCGTACTGGCCCCCCGTGGGAATCGAACCCACAACCCTGGCGTTGCAAACACCATGCTCTACCATCTGAGCCACACGGGACCACTTTTTATGATGAAGATAACGTGCAAATGTTCAACGAATCTCTTTTCCCTCATTTACTAGTTGAAACATCTGAAAATATACTGTACATGTAGCCAGGGTTAGGGTTTGTCTATACCCTAAACCCCATTGGTTGATGGGAGTTGTATTGTTCTTCCCCTCCTGCAGAATCTCCTACTGTACTGCAGATAAAACCCAGGACAAGGTGTTTGCCTACGTTTCCCAGATTCAGTTCGATGAGACCCTCGAGTGTCACGCCTTCCTCTGCCACAAGAAGAAGATCGTAAGTGACGAGCGGACACTAGTTCAAAAACACTTTTCACTTTCCGTCACTGTTGATAACGTTTCGTAATGAACCCAGACACATGGCTAAATATCAGAATTAAACACTGATATAGTAAAATGGTAATTTCTATCTTCATACATTTGAGTCATTTAGCAGACGCTCTTATCCAGAGCGACTTACAGTAGTGAATGCATACATTTGATTTTCATTTCATGCATTTTTTTTTCGTTTCTTTTTATTTGTACTGGCCCCCTGTGGGAATTGAACCCACAACTCTGGCATTGCAAACACCATGCTCTACCAACTGAGCCACAGGGAAGACGTCATTAGAGAAACACGAGAAGTTACCAATCATTGAAATAATGTTTCTAATTCAGAACAATTCTTCCTTTAAATGTTTACATGTGAAATGACGATGGGTGTCTGTCTCCATCTTGTGGTACTCTAGCTACTGGCAAACCACAATCAACTTATGTTTTACAGTATGTCTCTGTTCTGTGGTTGTCAGGCCCAGGCTGTGACTCTAACCGTAGCCCAGGCGTTCACAGTAGCTCTGGACCTGTGGGAGATTGCTCAGGAAGGTGAGTACTAACTCTAACCGTAGCCCAGGTGTTCACAGTAGCTCTGGACCTGTGGGAGATTGCTCAGGAAGGTGAGTACTAACTCTAACCATAGCCCAGGTGTTCACAGTAGCTCTGGACCTGTGGGAGATTGCTCAGGAAGGTGAGGGTTAGGGTGAACGTCAGCAGAACATTTTTACTGTACGTTCTCCACCTGAAACGTTGGCACAAATATAAACTAGTGATACTTTCCAAGTTTTTTTTTTTTCTCCTCTGAACTACAAGTTCCTGGGGTCTGACACTTTTTTTTTCTTCTCCTCTCTGTCCTCAGACAAAAGTCAGAAGGCCAGGACGTGCTGCTCGTGTTCTGTCACTGATGGACAGACAGACACTACAAACACACACAGTGTCTCAGGTAGGCCAACTTCATTTGTAGTACTCTTCCTGTATTGATCTTGACATTTATTGGTCTATAAATCTTTGTACGCTTGTTAAAGGTACACACACTAGGGCTGGGCGATATGGCCTAAAAGTACTGCAGGGCTTCAGAACTTCTTAAGACAGCCACAAGTAGTTAAGACTGAGTTATTTCAGTTCCTCCACTCTCCTCCTCAACTTCAGGGACCTGGCCTGATCAGTAAGGAACGTTTAGGGTCTTTTTTCTCTCTCTCTCTCTCTCTCTCTCTCTCTCCTTCTCCCTCTATTTCTCTATTTCTCTCTCTCATCCGTTGCTCTTTGTTTCTCTCTTTCTCTCTCTCTCTCTCTCTCTCTCTCTCTTTGTCATCTCACTCTCTTTCTCATCTCTCTCTCTCTCTCCTTCCTTCCCTCCCTCCCTCTTTCTCTGTCTCAGACTCAGAGAAGCAGCAACCCCTGAGGAAGGAGGAGAAACTGAGACGGCCATTCTTCTCCATGTCATTCAGCTCTCCTTCGCCCAGCAACAAACCCACCAGGAAACGACCAATCAAACATGGCTCCTGGGTAAGTCATGACCTTGGGTTCCAGGCCTTTGATTGGTCTAGCCAGTCATCATTATCACACCTAATATGACAAATAAAACAATATGTATTCTTCATGGACAAGCTGGGACTGTTGAAGGTTATTGTTGATGATAAGGGGTGAACCCCATTAGAAATGGTATGACCTCCAGTATATTGTAGATGGATGACCTCCAGTATAGTTGAGATGGATGACCTCCAGTATAGTGTAGATGGATGACCAACAGTATAATTGAGATGGATGACCTCCAGTATAGTTGAGGTGGATGACCTCCAGTATAGTGTGGATGGATGACCTCCAGTATAGTGTAGATGGATGACCTCCAGTATAGTGTAGATGGATGACCTCCAGTATAGTTGAGATGGATGACCTCCAGTATAGTTGAGGTGGATGACCTCCAGTATAATTGAGATGGATGACCTCCAGTATAAGTGAGATGGATGACCTCCAGTATAGTTGAGATGGATGACCTCCAGTATAGTTGAGATGGATGACCTCCAGTATAGTTGAGATGGATGACCTCCAGTATAGTTGAGATGGATGAGCTCCAGTATAGTTGAGATGGATGACCTCCAGTATAGTTGAGATGGATGACCTCCAGTATAGTTGAGATGGATGACCTCCAGTATAGTTGAGATGGATGACCTCCAGTATAGTTGAGATGGATGACCTCCAGTATAGTTGAGATGGATGTCCTCCAGTATAGTTGAGATGGATGACCTCCAGTATAGTTGAGATGGATGACCTCCAGTATAATTGAGATGGATGACCTCCAGTATAGTTGAGATGGATGACCTCCAGTATAGTTGAGATGGATGACCTCCAGTATAGTGTAGATGGATGACCTCCAGTATAGTTGAGATGGATGACCTCCAGTATAGTGTAGATGGATGACCTCCAGTATAATTGAGATGGATGACCTCCAGTATAATTGAGATGGATGACCTCCAGTATAGTTGAGGTGGATGACCTCCAGTATAGTTGAGGTGGATGACCTCCAGTATAGTTGAGGTGGATGACCTCCAGTATAGTTGAGATGGATGACCCCAGTATAGTTGAGATGGATGACCTCCTCTAATGCTGTAGACTTTAATCATTGTTGAAACTGCTGAGAAATGCTATTTTTTCTTACATGCTGTAGTGCAATGGGTCTTTTTTTTAAATGTTCTTATACCATAACATTGTTAAGGGGTAGAGGTCGCCCAGTTCACATTTCACAAGTCCTAAACTTCGCGTTACGATGTTCTACCCTGTAATGTTTATATTCTCCTTCAGGGGTATGTACCCCTGTTCCCGAATGTCATTCACCTGTAAGGTGTATATTCTACCCCTGTTCCTGAAGGTCATTCACCTGTAAGGTGTATATTCGACCCCTGTTCCCGAAGGTCATTCACCTGTAAGGTGTACATTCTACCCCTGTTCCTGAAGGTCAGTCACCTGTAAGGTGTATATTCTACCCCTGTTCCTGAAGGTCATTCACCTGTAAGGTGTATATTCTACCCCTGTTCCTGAAGGTCATTCACCTGTAAGGTGTATGTTCAACACCTGTTCCTGAAGGTCATTCACCTGTAAGGTGTATATTCTATCCCTGTTCCTGAAGGTCATTCACCTGTAAGGTGTATATTCTACCCCTGTTCCTGAAGGTCATTCACCTGTAAGGTGTATGTTCAACACCTGTTCCTGAAGGTCATTCACCTGTAAGGTGTATATTCTATCCCTGTTCCTGAAGGTCATTCACCTGTAAGGTGTATATTCTACCCCTGTTCCTGAAGGTCATTCACCTGTAAGGTGTATGTTCAACACCTGTTCCTGAAGGTCATTCACCTGTAAGGTGTATATTCTACCCCTGTTCCTGAAGGTCATTCACCTGTAAGGTGTATATTCTACCCCTGTTCCCGAAGGTCATTCACCTGTAAGGTGTATATCCTACCCCTGTTCCTGAAGGTCATTCACCTGTAAGGTGTATATTCTACCCCTGTTCCTGAAGGTCATTCACCTGTAAGGTGTATGTTCAACACCTGTTCCTGAAGGTCATTCACCTGTAAGGTGTATATTCTATCTCTGTTCCTGAAGGTCATTCACCTGTAAGGTGTATATTCTATCCCTGTTCCTGAAGGTCATTCACCTGTAAGGTGTATATTCTACCCCTGTTCCTGAAGGTCATTCACCTGTAAGGTGTATGTTCAACACCTGTTCCTGAAGGTCATTCACCTGTAAGGTGTATATTCTATCCCTGTTCCTGAAGGTCATTCACCTGTAAGGTGTATATCCTACCCCTGTTCCTGAAGGTCATTCACCTGTAAGGTGTATATTCTACCCCTGTTCTTGGAGTGCTGCAGGTAAATTGTAAAGTAAAGTACAGATTTAAAAAAATAAACTAGTTAAGTAGTACTTTAAGGTATTTTTTACTTCAGTACTTTACACCCCTGTCTACTCCTTGAATCTCCTTGTTCCAAACATGTATCACATCCGGACCTGATTGGGAGTCCCATTGGCTCAGCGTCGTCCTGGTTCGGCCCGGTGTAGGTCGTCATTGTAACTAAGAATTTGTTTCTTAACTGATTTGCCTAGTTAAATAAAGGTACAAAAATTTTAAAAAAACACAAAAAACCACAAGAGTAGTTAACATTATGCAGCTGTGTTGGCATATACTCACCACTAGATGGCAGCCTTTCCCTGTGAATGTTACTGTAGACCAAGTCCTGTCGACTCTTATTGGTTAAATACTCCACCTCATCTGGTACCTGTCTTATTTCTTCTCTACTGATTTGGGATCTTGGTAAAGCCATAAAAAATATACACAATTTGTCAGTGCCACAAACCAGTGTATTGATATTGAAAACGGTCTGAGCTGAGATACTGCTATGCAGCTCTCGGTAATTCACTTAATCAAAAAAGCACCACTTCAGGATTTAGTTGAAGCTATATTGAAGGCAGTATTTAATTGAAGCTATATTGAAGGCAGTATTTAATTGAAGCTATATTGAAGGCAGTATTTAATTGAAGCTATATTGAAGGCAGTATTTAATTGAAGCTATATTGAAGGTAGTATTTAATTGAAGCTATATTGAAGGCAGTATTTAATTGAAGCTATATTGAAGGCAGTATTTAATTGAAGCTATATTGAAGGCAGTATTTAATTGAAGGTAGTATTTAATTGAAGCTATATTGAAGGCAGTATTTAATTGAAGCTATATTGAAGGCAGTATTTAATTGAAGCTATATTGAAGGTAGTATTTAATTGAAGCTATATTGAAGTTAGTATTTAATTGAAGCTATATTGAAGGCAGTATTTAATTGAAGGTAGTATTTAATTGAAGCTATATTGAAGGCAGTATTTAATTGAAGCTATATTGAAGGCAGTATTTAATTGAAGCTATATTGAAGGCAGTATTTAATTGAAGCTAAATTGAAGGTAGTATTTAATTGAAGCTATATTGAAGGTAGTATTTAATTGAAGCTATATTGAAGGTAGTATTTAATTGAAGGTATATTGAAGGCAGTATTTAATTGAAGGTAGTATTTAATTGAAGCTATATTGAAGGTAGTATTTTATTGAAGGTAGTATTTAATTGAAGCTATATTGAAGGTAATGACAAATTGTTGCTGATACACTGAGGAGGTGTATGTAATAGATACTGGTTGTAGGTTAGGTTATATTATTATGTAGGTTATATTGCCTGCACATTGATGCATACTGCAGTACAGTCTCATGGAGTTGTCTTGGTACTGTTTCTATTCCTGGTACTGTTTCTATTCCTGGTACTGTTTCTATTCCTGGTACTGTTTCTATTCCTGGTACTGTTTCTATTATTGGTACTGTTTCTATTATTGGTACTGTTTCTATTATTGGTACTGTTTCTATTATTGGTACTGTTTCTATTCCTGGTACTGTTTCTATTCCTGGTACTGTTTCTATTATTGGTACTGTTTCTATTCCTGTTTCTATTCTGGGTACTGTTTCTATTCCTGTTTCTATTCCTGGTACTGTTTCTATTCTGGGTACTGTTTCTATTCCTGGTACTGTTTCTATTCCTGGTACTGTTTCTATTATTGGTACTGTTTCTATTATTGGTACTGTTTCTATTATTGGTACTGTTTCTATTCCTGGTACTGTTTCTATTCCTGGTACTGTTTCTATTCCTGTTTCTATTCTGGGTACTGTTTCTATTCTGGGTACTGTTTCTATTCTGGGTACTGTTTCTATTCCTGGTACTGTTTCTATTCCTGTTTCTATTCCTGGTACTGTTTCTATTATTGGTACTGTTTCTATTCCTGGTACTGTTTCTATTCCTGGTACTGTTTCTATTCCTGGTACTGTTTCTATTCCTGGTACTGTTTCTATTCCTGGTACTGTTTCTATTATTGATACTGTTTCTATTCCTGGTACTGTTTCTATTCCGGATACTGTTTCTATTCCTGGTACTGTTTCTAATATAGATACTGTTTCTATTCCTGGTACTGTTTCTATTCTTGGTACTGTTTCTATTATAGATACTGTTTCTATTCCTGGTACTGTTTCTATTCCGGATACTGTTTCTATTCACAGGATGTGGAGGATGGCCTCGATGATGCATTCTCAAGGTAATATTTACATTGTGTTTTACATTATATTGTATCTAAAGTACTGTACATTATATTGTATCTAAAGTACTGTACATTATATTGAATCTAAAGTACTGTACATTATATTGTATCTAAAGTACTGTATATCTCATTTCTATACTCAAGGTCACATCTATCCACTAAGATAATTAGAATTATATAATTAATGATATCAGTAATCTGTTCAACAGCAAATAGTCTTTGAGCAAATGAATACATTTCCAAATGTATCAGTACTTCGATAAAGGTAATTTAATTTCACCCTTTCGATCGGGCTTTAGATTCAACCATTCTACCTCATCAGCATTATGAAACTAATGACATAAATCCTTCATCTGACCAAGACAAAAACTAACTGCGGCCATCTTAATTGAGTTATCAAAAGCATTTAATTTAGTTCATCATTCTATCTTAGTAGGAAAACTTCAAAACATTGGTTTCGCTAACAGATTCCTAAACCGGTTCCATGTATTTTAGCAATATAAAACAACGTGTTTGCATAGAAGGACAGAAAACACGATTTCTTGGACTTAGTAGAGGTGTACCTCAAGGCTCAGTATTACCCCCCCTTCTTTTCTCTATATTCATAAATTAATTGCCTCTAATTTGTCAGAATACACCTGTTCACTTATACACTGATCATGCAGTACTCTGTACATCAGGTTCAAATATTGTGCAGATACAAGCAACTCTTCGATATGATTTTAACACTTTACGAAAATGGTTTCTAGCAAATAATTTGGTTTTAAATTGAACAAAGTCTTATATCCTGCTGTATGGTACACGGCAAAAAAAATAAACTCCACAGATGGTAATTTGTGATGGAACAATGCTTTAAAGCATTGATTGTTTGACATTTCTGGGTCTGAGGATGGATTCTGAATTCTCCTTTGGAAGGCATATTGATTCAGCGAGCTCCAACAGTATTGTGACAGTGACAAAATGTGTTGTTGTTTTGGCATTTATTGTTTCTTACATTTTTTGGGACACTCTTGAAAACTAGATGGTGACTCTCAAGAGATTAAAACCTGCAAAATGTCAAATAAATAATATCCACAAATAGTTTAATAAAGTATCCTTTAGGCCAGTAGTTCCCAAACTTTCTATAGTCCCGTACCCCTTCAGACATTTAACCTTCAGCTGTACCCCTTCAAACATTTAACCTTCAGCTGTACCCCCTCTAGCACCAGGGTCAGCACACTCTCAAATGCTGTTTTTTGCCATCATTGTAAGCCTGCCACACACACACACTATATTTACATTTATTAAATATAAGAATTTGTTTTTGTCACAACCCGGCTCGTGGGAAGTGACAAAGAGCTCTTATAGGACCAGGGTACAAATAATAATATAATAATCATGAATAATGATGCTCTTTATTTAGCCATCTTACATATAAAACCTTATTTGTTAATCGAACATTGTGAGTAACTCACCACAGGTTAATGAGAAGGGTGTGCTTGAAAGGATGCACATAACTCTGCAATGTTGGGTTGTATTGGAGAGAGTCTCAGTCTTCAATCATTTTACACACACAGTCTGTGCCTGTACTTAGTTTTCATGCTAGTGAGGGCCGAGAATCCACTCTCACATAGGTACGTGGTTGCAAAGGGCATCAGTGTCTTAACAGTGCGATTTGCCAAGGCAGGATACTCTGAGCGCAGCCCAATCCAGAAATCTGACAGTGTCTTCTGATTAAATTCAATTTTCACATAACCGCTTGTTGCAATTTCGATGAGGCTCTTGTTCAGATATCGGTAAGTGGACTGGAGGCAGGGAATGAAAGGGATAATGAATCCAGTTGTTTGTATCATCCGTTTCAGGAAAGTACCTGCGTAATTGAGCACCCAACTCACTCAGGTGCTTCCCTATATCACATTTGACATTGTCCGTAAGCTTGAGTTCATTTGCACACAAAAAAATCATACAATGATGGAAAGACCTGTGTGTTGTCCTTGTTAATGCAGACAGAGAAGAGCTCCAACTTCTTAATCATAGCCTCAATTTTGTTCCACATATTGAATATAGTTGCGGAGAGTCCCTGTAAATCCTAGATTCAGATTATTCAGGTGAGAAAAAACATCACCCAGACAGGCCAGTCGTGTGAGAAACTCGTCATCATGCAAGTCGTCAGACAAGTGAAAATGATGGTCAGTAAAGAAAACTTTAAGCTCATCTCTCAATTTAAAAGAAAACGTGTCAATACTTTGCCCCTTGATAACCAGCACACTTCTGTATGTTGTAAAAGCATTACGTGGTCGCTGCCCATATCATTGCATAATGCAGAAAATACACGAGAGTTCAGGGGCCTTTTGCTTTAACAAAGTTAACCATTTTCACTGTAGTGTCCAAAACATCTTTCAAGCTGTCAGGCATTCCCTTGGCAGCAAGAGCCTCTCGGTGGATGCTGCAGTGTAGCCAAGTGGAGTCGGGAACAACTGCTTGCACACGCGTTACCACTCCACTATGGCTCCCTGTCATGGCTTTTACGCCATCAGTACAGACACCAACATGAGCAGCAGCTACATTTGGCTACATAACCTCAAAACCTCACCCAAATGTATAGCACCGTTGGAAAATATAAACGGACTGTTTGAAAATGTGAAGGAAAAAAAAGTTTAAAAAAATAAAATAGATACTTTAAATGTGAATCACATTTTTATTTGGCGTATGCATACCCCAATATGGGAATACCTGCTTTAGGCTAAGTAGAGTAAAAGCTAAATAAATGTCCTGGTGTAGGGATTGAACTTGAGATCAGTTGAATATGTATTCAAATACAAATCCTGATAAGAAAATAAGAAGCTACTTAAAAAAGCTATTTACAAGTCCAGGGTGTATTTGCTCTGTCCCTCTCTAGTCAGTCAGGCTCTGTCCCTCTCTAGTCAGGCTCTGTTCCTCTCTAGTCAGGCTCTGTCCCTCTCTAGTCAGTCAGGCTCTGTCCCTCTCTAGTCAGGCTCTGTTCCTCTCTAGTCAGGCTCTGTTCCTCTCTAGTCAGGCTCTGTCCCTCTCTAGTCAGGCTCTGTTCCTCTCTAGTCAGGCTCTGTTCCTCTCTAGTCAGGCTCTGTTCCTCTCTAGTCAGGCTCTGTTCCTCTCTAGTCAGTCAGGCTCTGTTCCTCTCTAGTCAGGCTCTGTCCCTCTCTAGTCAGGCTCTGTTCCTCTCTAGTCAGGCTCTGTTCCTCTCTAGTCAGGCTCTGTCCCTCTCTAGTCAGTCAGGCTCTGTTCCTCTCTAGTCAGGCTCTGTCCCTCTCTAGTCAGACTCTGTTCCTCTCTAGTCAGGCTCTGTTCCTCTCTAGTCAGGCTCTGTCTATAGAGTGTAAATAACTATAGAGTGTAAATGACTGCAATTAACACGTCTGTATCCCCAACCTGAGAGAAACCAAGGATGCATCCCAAATAGCACCCTCTTCCCTATATACTGCACTACTTTAGACCAGGGCTCGTTGTTAAGGTTAGTGGGGGAGCAGGTCTTATCTTTTATAGGAGACAGACAGCATGAGAGGGGTTGTTAAGGTTAGTGGGGGACTAGGTCTTATCTTTTATAGGACACAGACAGCATGCGAGGGGTTGTTAAGGTTAGTGGGGGGAGCAGGTCTTATCTTTTATAGGACACAGACAGCATGCGAGGGGTTGTTAAGGTTAGTGGGGGGAGCAGGTCTTATCTTTTATAGGAGACAGACAGCATGAGAGGGGTTGTTAAGGTTAGTGGGGGGAGCAGGACTTATCTTTTATAGGAGACAGACAGCATGAGAGGGGTTGTTAAGGTTAGTGGGGGAGCAGGTCTTATCTTTTATAGAAGACAGACAGCATGAGAGGGGTTGTTAAGGTTAGTGGGGGACTAGGTCTTATCTTTTATAGGACACAGACAGCATGCGAGGGGTTGTTAAGGTTAGTGGGGGGAGCAGGTCTTATCTTTTATAGGAGACAGACAGCATGAGAGGGGTTGTTAAGGTTAGTGGGGGGAGCAGGTCTTATCTTTTATAGAAGACAGACAGCATGAGAGGGGTTGTTAAGGTTAGTGGGGGAGCAGGTCTTATCTTTTATAGAAGACAGACAGCATGAGAAGGGTTGTTAAGGTTAGCGGGGGACTAGATCTTATCTTTTATAGGAGACAGACAGCATGAGAGGGGTTGTTAAGGTTAGTGGGGGAGCAGGTCTTATCTTTTATAGGAGACAGACAGCATGAGAGGGGTTGCTAAGGTTAGTGGGGGGAGCAGGTCTTATCTTTTATAGGAGACAGACAGCATGAGAGGGGTTGTTAAGGTTAGCGGGGGGAGCAGGTCTTATCTTTTATAGGAGACAGACAGCATGAGAGGGGTTGTTAAGGTTAGTGGGGGGAGCAGGTCTTATCTTTTATAGAAGACAGACAGCATGAGAGGGGTTGTTAAGGTTAGTGGGGGGAGCAGGTCTTATCTTTTATAGAAGACAGACAGCATGAGAAGGGTTGTTAAGGTTAGTGGGGGAGCAGGTCTTATCTTTTATAGGAGACAGACAGCATGAGAGGGGTTGTTAAGGTTAGTGGGGGGAGCAGGTCTTATCTTGTATAGGAGACAGACAGCATGAGAGGGGTTGTTAAGGTTAGCGGGGGATTTGTTCCACTGTCTTAAGAGTTCAAACTGTAAGAGGTGTTGAGAAGCTGAATGACACCCATGCATATCCCACAAGACATGCCACCAGAGGTCTCTTCAAGCTGAATGACACTCATGCATACCCCACAAGACATGCCACCAGAGGTCTCTTCAAGCTGAATGACACCCATGCATATCCCACAAGACATGCCACCAGAGGTCTCTTCAAGCTGAATGACACCCATGCATACCCCACAAGACATGCCACCAGAGGTCTCTTTAAGCTGAATGACACCCATACATATCCCACAATACATGCCACCAGAGGTCTCTTCAAGCTGAATGACACCCATGCATATCCCACAAGACATGCCACCAGAGGTCTCTTCAAGCTGAATGACACCCATGCATACCCCACAAGACATGCCACCAGAGGTCTCTTCAAGCTGAATGACACCCATGCATACCCCACAAGACATGCCACCAGAGGTCTCTTCAAGCTGAATGACACCCATGCATACCCCACAAGACATGCCACCAGAGGTCTCTTCAAGCTGAATGACACCCATGCATATCCCACAAGACATTCCACCAGAGGTCTCTTCAAGCTGAATGACACCCATGCATACCCCACAAGACATGCCACCAGAGGTCTCTTCAAGCTGAATGACACCCATGCATACCCCACAAGACATGCCACCAGAGGTCTCTTCAAGCTGAATGACACCCATGCATACCCCACAAGACATGCCACCAGAGGTCTCTTCAAGCTGAATGACACCCATGCATATCCCACAAGACATGCCACCAGAGGTCTCTTCAAGCTGAATGACACCCATGCATACCCCACAAGACATGCCACCAGAGGTCTCTTCAAGCTGAATGACACCCATACATATCCCACAATACATGCCACCAGAGGTCTCTTTAAGCTGAATGACACCCATACATATCCCACAATACATGCCACCAGAGGTCTCTTCAAGCTGAATGACACCCATGCATATCCCACAAGACATGCCACCAGAGGTCTCTTCAAGCTGAATGACACCCATGCATACCCCACAAGACATGCCACCAGAGGTCTCTTCAAGCTGAATGACACCCATGCATACCCCACAAGACATGCCACCAGAGGTCTCTTCAAGCTGAATGACACCCATGCATATCCCACAAGACATGCCACCAGAGGTCTCTTCAAGCTGAATGACACCCATGCATACCCCACAAGACATGCCACCAGAGGTCTCTTCAAGCTGAATGACACCCATGCATATCCCACAAGACATTCCACCAGAGGTCTCTTCAAGCTGAATGACACCCATGCATACCCCACAAGACATGCCACCAGAGGTCTCTTCAAGCTGAATGACACCCATGCATACCCCACAAGACATGCCACCAGAGGTCTCTTCAAGCTGAATGACACCCATGCATACCCCACAAGACATGCCACCAGAGGTCTCTTCAAGCTGAATGACACCCATGCATACCCCACAAGACATGCCACCAGAGGTCTCTTCAAGCTGAATGACACCCATGCATACCCCACAAGACATGCCACCAGAGGTCTCTTCAAGCTGAATGACACCCATACATATCCCACAATACATGCCACCAGAGGTCTCTTTAAGCTGAATGACACCCATACATATCCCACAATACATGCCACCAGAGGTCTCTTCAAGCTGAATGACACCCATGCATATCCCACAAGACATGCCACCAGAGGTCTCTTCAAGCTGAATGACACCCATGCATACCCCACAAGACATGCCACCAGAGGTCTCTTCAAGCTGAATGACACCCATGCATACCCCACAAGACATGCCACCAGAGGTCTCTTCAAGCTGAATGACACCCATACATATCCCACAAGACATGCCACCAGAGGTCTCTTTAAGCTGAATGACACCCATACATATCCCACAATACATGCCACCAGAGGTCTCTTCAAGCTGAATGACACCCATGCATACCCCACAAGACATGCCACCAGAGGTCTCTTCAAGCTGAATGACACCCATGCATACCCCACAAGACATGCCACCAGAGGTCTCTTCAAGCTGAATGACACCCATGCATACCCCACAAGACATGCCACCAGAGGTCTCTTCAAGCTGAATGACACCCATGCATATCCCACAAGACATGCCACCAGAGGTCTCTTCAAGCTGAATGACACCCATGCATATCCCACAAGACATGCCACCAGAGGTCTCTTCAAGCTGAATGACACCCATGCATACCCCACAAGACATGCCACCAGAGGTCTCTTCAAGCTGAATGACACTCATGCATACCCCACAAGACATGCCACCAGAGGTCTCTTCAAGCTGAATGACACCCATGCATACCCCACAAGACATGCCACCAGAGGTCTCTTCAAGCTGAATGACACCCATGCATACCCCACAAGACATGCCACCAGAGGTCTCTTCAAGCTGAATGACACCCATGAATACCCCACAAGACATGCCACCAGAGGTCTCTTCAAGCTGAATGACACTCATGCATACCCCACAAGACATGCCACCAGAGGTCTCTTCAAGCTGAATGACACCCATGCATACCCCACAAGACATGCCACCAGAGGTCTCTTCAAGCTGAATGACACCCATGCATACCCCACAAGACATTCCACCAGAGGTCTCTTCACAATCCCCAAGTCCAGAACAGACTATGGGAGATGCACAGTACTACATAGAGCCATGACTACATGGAACTCTATTCCACATCAAAGTAACTGATGCAGCAGTAGAATCAGATTTAAAAAACAGATAAAAATACACCTTATGGAACGGCGGGGACTGTGAAGAGACACACACAGGTACAGACACATGCATAGACGTACATTGTAATATTGTTGCATGGTGGTATTGAACATTATGTATTGTAGATTTATAGTGGAATAATAATGTTATATGATGTACTGTTTTATCTTTTGTTTTATATGTAATGTTAAGTGCTTTAATATGTTTGGACCCCAGGAAGAGTATCTGCTGCCTCGGGGACCAGCTAATGAGGATCCCTAATAAAATACAAATAACAAACTCTTCTGCAGAAATGGATAGTATATCAGAGAAAATAGATTTTGTGGCGGCAGCCGCAGAGAAGTACTTTGGTTTACAAAGTTTTACTGCAGATGAATTACAAGGTGTATTGAATGAAGGAGTCCTGTCCTCCCAGGCTGTGGGCCTCGTTTAGGTGCAGTATTTTTCCCCCCACTTGGTCTTTTGCTTTTGTAACGTGATTGATCACACTACCGCAAAACACTACCGCAAAACACTACCGCAAAACACTACCGCAAAACACTACCGCAAAACACTACCGCAAAACACTACCGCAAAACACTACCGCAAAACACTACCGCAAAACGTGAGAACGCTGATGATGAAGAAGAAGAAAATATGGAACACTTCAAAAATAAATTCAAATGAATCCGATATGTCGCCCAGCCCTAACACACACACACACACACATACACATACACACACACACACACACACACACACACACATACACATACACACACACACACACATACACATACACATACACACACACACACACACACACACAAACACACACACACACACACACATACACATACACACACACACACACACACACACACACAGACACACACACACACACACACACACACACACACACACACACACACACACACACACACACACACACATACACATACACACACACACACACACACACACACACACACATACACACACACACACACACACACACACACACACACACATACACACACACACACACACACACACACACACACACACACACACACACACAACACACACACACACACACACACACACACACACACACACACACACACACACACACACACACACACACACACACACACACACACACACACACACACACACACACACATACACATACACACACACACACACACACACACACACACACACACACTACTGTACAAAAGTCGATTCAAAAGTCGAACGAGCAAGATTAAACATCATTGCTCGAGCAAACACTAAGGAGGCAGGGGCGGCAGGTAGCCTAGTGGTTAGAGGCAGGTAGCCTAGTGGTTAGAGCAGGTAGCACACACACACACGCGCTCGCACACGCACACACACACACAAATCTAAGTAGCTGAAAGCTGTGTAATTTTCCTCTGTTTCTCAATTGAACCGCTGCAGGTCCTGTTAAAGACTACAATCAATCACAATGCCTCGTGGGTAACAGAGGCATGGCCGCTTTCTTTCTTTTCGATCTTCCTGTTAAGATAACAACCCAATGTTTATATCCCAGGACAAATTAGCTAGCAACAGCAAGCTAGCCACTGTAGCTAAATTGCCATGAACGTTTAATGCTTTTCGACGTGTCCCCAAATTAATATCGGTAGTTTTTGTATTGGTTTTGATATTTCAACCTTCGTGTCCTGATCGCGTCTGGTGTGAATCAACATTGCGCGCGATGGCGGACGCCTCGTTCTAGTCGGCATGTAATTCATCTTACACACTATGCATCATAAGATGGACTTTTGATTTTTTTCCCCCCAGTTTTCTCCACCCGGCACAGCCAGAAGAGGACTGGCCACCCCTCATAGCCTGGTTCCTCTCTAGGTTTCTTCCTAGGTTCTGGCCTTTCTGGGGAGTTTTTCCTAGGGAGTTTTTCCTAGCCACCGTGCTTCTACACCTGCTTTGCTTTGCTGTTTGGGGTTTTTAGGATGGGTTTCTGTACAGCACTTTGAGATATCAGCTGATGTAAGAAGGGCTATATAAATACATTTGATTTGATTCTCTCATCTAAGTTAAATCTGCAGTTCGACAGAGATGAAAACGTTAGCCAGGGCTTCTTAATGCATTATGGAAGTTTGAATAATTCACCCTGATCAATAAATTAGATGTTCTCATGGTTTTTAGAATTAAGCTGAAGTTTCAGACTTGGGGAAAAGTGGACGTTGATTTAGTGCATTTAACTTTTAATAACACTAAGCTTTAGAAACCTTTACCACACTGAATGCTATGTCTCTATTTGTGTTCATTACATTTACTCATGAGGGTAAAAATACTATAAAGCACCTGCCGTTCAGTCTGTTCATCTCCCACTGAACGAACTGTTTCAATGATGGAAACTATGGCAGTTCTCAAAGTCCAGCCTTGCTGTGTGTGTGTGTGTGTGTCCGTGTGTGTGCGTGTGTGTGTGTGTGCGTGTGTGTCTGCCTGCCTGCGTGTGTGTTCGTGTGTGTGTGTGTGTGTGTCCGTGTGTGTGCGCGTGTGTTCGTGTGTTCATGTGTGTGTGTCCGTGCGTGCGTGTCTGCCTGCCTGCGTGTGTGTTCGTGTGTGTGTGTGTGTGTGTCCGTGTGTGTGCGCGTGTGTTCGTGTGTTCATGTGTGTGTGTGTGCGTGTGTGTGTGTTCGTGTGTGTGTGTTCGTGTGTGTGTCCGTGTGTCCGTGTGTGTGCGTGTGTGTTCATGTGTGTGTGTCCGTGTGTGTGTGTGTGCGTGTGTGTGTTCGTGTGTGTGTGTGTGTGTGCGTGCGTGTGTGTGTGTTCGTGTGTGTGTGTGTGTGTTCGTGTGTGTGTGTGTGTGTGTGTGTGTTCGTGTGTGCATACAACGGTTTCTTAATGTTTAGAGAAGTCAAGGTGTGTTTTGTGTCTCTTCAACCCACCATGCAGCAGTATGGAGGTAGAAGAGATGGACACTGGTAAGTGAGGTAACATCAACAGGATGTTTGTTACACAATGCATGATATATATTCTATTATAAACTGGGTGGTTTGAGCAGTGAATGCTGATTTGGCTGACAGCCGTGGTATATCAGACCATATACCACGGGTATGACAAAATATTTATTTTTACTGCTCTAATTACGTTGGTAACCAGTTTATAATAGCAATAAGGCACCTCAGGGGTGTGTGGTATATGGCCAATGTACTACAACTAAGGGCTGTACTCCGTGATGCGTCGTACTTAAGAACAGTCTTTAGTCGTGGTATATTGGCCATATACCACACCCCCCTCGTGCCTTATTGCTTAAATATCTATACCGTATACTATATATTAGTATGTTAGTATGTACAGTAGCATGTTATGTAAACACATGTCTTCCATCCCCGTCTGTCTGTCTGTCTGTCTGTCTGTCTGTCTGTCTGTCTGTCTGTCTGTCTGTCTGTCTGTCAGAATGGAGCTATTGTGATTCCCTTTCTGTCTCTGCCAGATTGCACTATGTACCTTTGTCTCGTCTCCCTCCCGCCTGTTCCCCCCGCTTTTAATATTGTCTCCTATTCGCTTAAACTTCTCCTCTTCTTTCTCTCACCTCTTGCTCTCTCTCTCCTCCCTCCCCCTCGCTTTCTCCTCCCTCCCCCTCGCTTTCTCCTCCCTCCCCCTCGCTCTCTCCTCCCTCCCCCTCTCTCTCTCCTCCCTCCCCCTCGCTTTCTCCTCCCTCCCCATCACTTTCTCCACAGTCTGAGGATGCAGCTCTGAGCCCTCTGCAGCAGGAGGACCACCACCACCACCACCACCTCCCCCTAGAGGACCTCATGTCCCCGAGCAGTGACGACTCAGACTAACACAACAACAACGGCCAGACATACTGCAAAACAACCAAGGCTGTCAGACACCCTGCTGTCCCCACAAAACAACCAAGGCTGTCAGACATACTGCTGTCCCCACAAACCATCAGACATCCTGTATCCCCACAAACAAAGGCTGCCAGTCCCTATAAACAACAACAGACTCACACATTGTCCGCACAAACATCCAACCAAGACTATCAAACATACTGCTGCCCCACAAACCACCAGCTCTGGACAGGTCAACCATACTGCTGTCCCCACAAACCACCAGCTCTGGACAGGTCAAACATACTGCTGTCCCACAAACCACCAGCTCTGGACAGGTCAAACATACTGCTGTCCCACAAACCACCAGTTCTGGACAGGTCAAACATACTGCTGTCCCCACAAACCTCCAGCTCTGGACAGGTCAAACATACTGCTGTCCCCACAAACCACCAGCTCTGGACAGGTCAAACATACTGCTGTCCCACAAACCACCAGCTCTGGACAGGTCAAACATACTGCTGTCCCCACAAACCTCCAGCTCTGGACAGGTCAAACATACTGCTGTCCCACAAACCACCAGCTCTGGACAGGTCAAACAGCCCTCTGTCTGCCTGTAGATCACTCTGATTCTAGTGTACTAGAACTAATCAGCATTCATCTCTCTACCTAAGTAACATGGAAAACAGCATTCATCTCTCTACCTAAGGAACATGGAAAAACAGCATTCATCTCTCTACCTAAGGAACATGGAAAAACAGCATTCATCTCTCTACCTAAGTAACATGGAAAAACAGCATTCATCTCTCTACCTAAGTAACATGGAAAACAGCATTCATCTCTCTACCTAAGTAACATGGAAAACAGCATTCATCTCTCTACCTAAGGAACATGGAAAAACAGCATTCATCTCTCTACCTAAGTAACATGGAAAAACAGCATTCATCTCTCTACCTAAGTAACATGGAAAACAGCATTCATCTCTCTACCTAAGTAACATGGAAAAACAGCATTCATCTCTCTACCTAAGTAACATGGAAAAACAGCATTCATCTCTCTACCTAAGGAACATGGAAAAACAGCATTCATCTCTCTACCTAAGTAATATGGAAAAACAGCATTCATCTCTCTACCTAAGTAACATGGAAAAACAGCCTTCATCTCTCTACCTAAGGAACATGGAAAAACAGCATTCATCTCTCTACCTAAGTAACATGGAAAAACAGCCTTCATCTCTCTACCTAAGTAACATGGAAAAACAGCATTCATCTCTCTACCTAAGTAACATGGAAAAACAGCATTCATCTCTCTACCTAAGGAACATGGAAAAACAGCATTCATCTCTCTACCTAAGTAACATGGAAAAACAGCATTCATCTCTCTACCTAAGGAACATGGAAAAACAGCATTCATCTCTCTACCTAAGTAACATGGAAAAACAGCATTCATCTCTCTACCTAAGTAACATGGAAAAACAGCATTCATCTCTCTACCTAAGTAACATGGAAAAACAGCATTCATCTCTCTACCTAAGTAATATGGAAAAACAGCATTCATCTCTCTACCTAAGGAACATGGAAAAACAGCATTCATCTCTCTACCTAAGTAACATGGAAAAACAGCATTCATCTCTCTACCTAAGGAACATGGAAAAACAGCATTCATCTCTCTACCTAAGTAACATGGAAAAACAGCATTCATCTCTCTACCTAAGTAACATGGAAAAACAGCATTCATCTCTCAACCTAAGTAACATGGAAAAACAGCATTCATCTCTCAACCTAAGTACAGAAACTCTCTGATCTCTCAGTCTGCGTGTGAAGTAGCACCCTATTCGTTAGACTTGCCAAACCCGTAACTAGCCTACGGATATTGTTGGACTCTCTTTGTCTAGGGGTCCTAGGCCTATTACATGGTCTGTAACCTGAATGAACCGTGTTGGATGCACATGTGCCCAAGGAAACGGCTCGGTCATGTCCTCTTGGTCGGCCAGTCCAAGCGGATTATTAGTTGTTCAGATGGTGACGAAAATAAACATAAAAAATGTGGCCGCAAAACCAACCAGCAGCCTCACGGCCACCAAACCAACCAGCAGACTCACGACTTACCAGCTGGGACACTGACTGACCATCATCCCAATTAGCAACACCTGTGTTTATCAACCAGGCTCAACACCTGGACCCCTTTAAGAATGCTGCTGCCTCCTGGGGGATGGAGTGTGGAAGTGTATACTGGATAGTGTGTTTATGTCCGAACACTGACCTTCCCCCATATCGTAACAATATATAGTACACTACTGTTAATCAGGGCCCACATAGGTCTCTTGTCAAAAGTAGTGCACTACAGTGCCATGCAAAAGTATTCATCCCCCTTGGTGTTTTTCCTATTTTGTTGCATTACAACTTGTAATTTAAATAGATTTTTATTTGGATTTCATGTAATGGACATACACAAAATAGTCCAAATTGGTGAAGTGAAATGAAAAAAAATGACTTGTTTCAAAAAAATCAACAACAAAAAAAGACCCGGAAAAGTGTATTCACCCCTTTTGCTGTGAAGCCCCTAAATAAGATCTGGTGCAACCAATTACCTTCAGAAGTCACACAATTAGTTAAATAAAGTCCACCTGTGTGCAATCTAAGTGTCACATGATCTGTCACATGATCTCAGTATATAGACACCTGTTCTGAAAGGCCCCAGAGTCTGCAACACCACCAAGCAAGGGGCACCACTAAGCAAGGGGCACCACTCAGCAAGGGGCACCACTCAGCAAGGGGCACCACTCAGCAAGGGGCACCACTCAGCAAGCGGCACCATGAAGACAGACCAAGGAGCTCTCCAAACAGGTCAGGGACAAAGTTGTGGAGAATTACAGATCAGGGTTGGGTTAAAAAATAATATTAGAACTTTGAACATCCCACGGAGCACCATTAAATCCATTATTAAAAAAATTGAAAGAATTTGGCACCACAACAAACCTGCCAAGAGAGGGCCGCCCACCAAATCTCACGGACCAGGCAAGGAGGGCATTAATAAGAGAGGCAACAAAGAGACCAAAGATAACCCTGAAGGAGCTGCAAAGCTCCACAGCGGAGATTGGAGTATCTGTCCGTAGGACCACTTTAAGCCCTACACTCCACAGAGCTGGGCATTAGGGAAGAGTGGCCAGAAAAAAGCCATTGCTTAAAGAAAAAATAAGCAAACACGTTTTGTGTTCACCAAAAGGCATGTGGCAGACTCCCCAAACATATGGAAGAAGTTACTCTGGTCAGATGAGACTAAAATTAAGGTTTTTGGCCATCAAGGAAAACGCTATGTCTGGCGCAAACCCAACACCTCTCATCACCCCGAGAACATCATCCCCACAGTGAAGCATGGTGGTGGCAGCATTATGCTGTGGGGATGTTTTTCATCGGCAGGGACTGAAAAACTGGTCAGAATTGAAAGAATGATGAATGGCGCTAAATACAGGGAAGTTCTTGAGGGAAACTTGTTTCAGTCTTCCAGAGATTGGGACGGAAGTTCACCTTACAACAGGACAATGACCCTAAGCATACTGCTAAAGCAACACTCGAGTGGTTTAAGGGGAAACATTTAAATTTTTACGAATGGCCTAGTCAAAGCCCAGACCTCAATCCAATTGAGAATCTGTGGTATGACTTAAAGATTGCTGTACACCAGTGGAACCCATCCGACTTGAAGGAGCTGGAGCAGTTTTGCCTTGAAGAATGGGCAAAAATCCCAGTGGCTAGATGTGCCAAGCTTATAGAGACATACCCCAAGAGACTTGCAGCTGTAATTGCTGCAAAAGGTGGCTCTACAAAGTATTGATTTTGGGGGGGTGAATAGTTATGCACGCTCAAGTTTTCATTTTTTTTGTCTTATTTCTTGTTTGTTTCACAAGAAAAAATATTTTGCATCTTCAAAGTGGTAGGCATGTTGTGTAAATCAAATGATACAAACCCCCAAAAAAATCCATTTTAATTCCAGGTTGTAAGGCAACAAAATAGGAAAAATGCCAAGGGGGTCGAATACCACTGAATATAGGGAATAGGGAGCTATTTGGGATGAAGCCTAAGTAGAGGTGCAACTGTTGTCTCAAGAGTCTGCCACCAGTAGTCCACCACCAGTAGTCTGCCAGCAGTAGTCTGCCACCAGTAGTCTGCCACCAGTAGTCTACCACCAGTAGTCTGCCACCAGTAGTCTGCCACCAGTAGTCTACCACCAGTAGTCTGCCACCAGTAGTCTGCCACCAGTAGTCTACCACCAGTAGTCTGCCACCAGTAGTCTGCCACCAGTAGTCTGCCACCAGTAGTCTACCACCAGTAGTCTGCCACCAGTAGTCTGCCACCAGTAGTCTACCACCAGTAGTCTGCCACCAGTAGTCTGCCACCAGTAGTCTACCACCAGTAGTCTGCCACCAGTAGTCTACCACCAGTAGTCTGCCACCAGTAGTCTGCCACCAGTAGTCTACCACCAGTAGTCTACCACCAGTAGTCTGCCACTAGTAGTCTGCCACTAGTAGTCTACCACCAGTAGTCTGCCATCAGTAGTCTACCACCAGTAGTCTGCCACCAGTAGTCTACCACCAGTAGTCTGCCACCAGTAGTCTGCCACCAGTAGTCTCCCACCAGTAGTCTGCCACCAGTAGTCTGCCACCAGTAGTCTACCACCAGTAGTCTGCCACCAGTAGTCTACCACCAGTAGTCTGCCACCAGTAGTCTGCCACCAGTAGTCTACCACCAGTAGTCTGCCACCAGTAGTCTACCACCAGTAGTCTGCCACCAGTAGTCTGCCACCAGTAGTCTACCACCAGTAGTCTACCACCAGTAGTCTGCCACTAGTAGTCTGCCACTAGTAGTCTACCACCAGTAGTCTGCCATCAGTAGTCTACCACCAGTAGTCTGCCACCAGTAGTCTACCACCAGTAGTCTGCCACCAGTAGTCTGCCACCAGTAGTCTACCACCAGTAGTCTGCCACCAGTAGTCTGCCACCAGTAGTCTACCACCAGTAGTCTACCACCAGTAGTCTACCACCAGTAGTCTGCCACCAGTAGTCTACCACCAGTAGTCTACCACCAGTAGTCTGCCACCAGTAGTCTGCCACCAGTAGTCTACCACCAGTAGTCTGCTACCAGTAGTCTACCACCAGTAGTCTACCACCAGTAGTTTGCCACCAGTAGTCTGCCACCAGTAGTCTGCCACCAGTTGTCTACCACCAGTAGTCTGCCACCAGTAGTCTGCCACCAGTAGTCTGCCACCAGTAGTCTACCACCAGTAGTCTGCCACCAGTAGTCTACCACCAGTAGTCTACCACCAGTAGTCTGCCACCAGTAGTCTGCCATTAGTAGTCTGCCACCAGTTGTCTGCCACCAGTAGTCTGCCACCAGTAGTCTACCAGTCTGCCACCAGTAGTCTGCCACCAGTAGTCTACCAGCAGTAGTCTGCCACCAGTAGTCTGCCTCCAGTAGTCTGCCACCAGTAGTCTACCACCAGTAGTCTGCCACCAGTAGTCTGCCACCAGTAGTCTACCACCAGTAGTCTACCACCAGTAGTCTGCCACCAGTAGTCTACCACCAGTAGTCTGCCACCAGCAGTCTACCACCAGTAGTCTGCCACCAGTAGTCTACCACCAGTAGTCTGCCACCAGTAGTCTGTCACCAGTAGTCTACCACCAGTAGTCTGTCACCAGTAGTCTGTCACCAGTAGTCTACCACCAGTAGTCTGCCACCAGTAGTCTGCCACCAGTAGTCTACCACCAGTAGTCTACCACCAGTAGTCTGCCACCAGTAGTCTACCACCAGTAGTCTACCACCAGTAGTCTGCCACCAGTAGTCTGCCATCAGTAGTCTACCACTAGTAGTCTGCCACCAGTAGTCTACCACCAGTAGTCTACCACCAGTAGTCTGCCAGCAGTAGTCTGCCCCACCAGTAGTCTGCCACCAGTAGTCTGCCACCAGTAGTCTACCACCAGTAGTCTGCCACCAGTAGTCTGCCACCAGTAGTCTGCCACCAGTAGTCTGCCACCAGTAGTCTGCCACCAGTAGTCTACCACCAGTAGTCTGCCACCAGTAGTCTACCACCAGTAGTCTACCACCAGTAGTCTGCCACCAGTAGTCTACCACCAGTAGTCTGCCACCAGTAGTCTGCCACCAGTAGTCTGCCACCAGTAGTCTACCACCAGTAGTCTACCACCAGTAGTCTGCCACCAGTAGTCTGCCATCAGTAGTCTGCCATCAGTAGTCTACCACCAGTAGTCTGCCACCAGTAGTCTACCACCAGTAGTCTGCCACCAGTAGTCTACCACCAGTAGTCTGCCACCAGTAGTCTGCCACCAGTAGTCTACCACCAGTAGTCTGCCACCAGTAGTCTACCACCAGTAGTCTACCACCAGTAGTCTGCCACCAGTAGTCTACCACCAGTAGTCTGCCACCAGTAGTCTGCCACCAGTAGTCTGCCATCAGTAGTCTACCACCAGTAGTCTGCCACCAGTAGTCTACCACCAGTAGTCTACCACCAGTAGTCTGCCACCAGTAGTCTACCACCAGTAGTCTGCCACCAGTAGTCTGCCACCAGTAGTCTACCACCAGTAGTCTGCCACCAGTAGTCTGCCACCAGTAGTCTACCACCAGTAGTCTACCACCAGTAGTCTGCCACCAGTAGTCTGCCACCAGTAGTCTACCACCAGTAGTCTGCCACCAGTAGTCTACCACCAGTAGTCTGCCACCAGTAGTCTACCACCAGTAGTCTACCACCAGTAGTTTGCCACCAGTAGTCTGCCACCAGTATTCTGCCACCAGTAGTCTGCCACCAGTAGTCTACCACCAGTAGTCTACCACCAGTAGTCTACCACCAGTAGTCTGCCACCAGTAGTCTGCCACCAGTAGTCTACCACCAGTAGTCTGCCACCAGTAGTCTGCCACCAGTAGTCTACCACCAGTAGTCTACCACCAGTAGTCTGCCACCAGTAGTCTGCCATTAGTAGTCTGCCACCAGTAGTCTGCCACCAGTAGTCTGCCACCAGTAGTCTACCACCAGTAGTCTACCACCAGTAGTCTGCCACCAGTAGTCTGCCATTAGTAGTCTGCCACCAGTAGTCTGCCACCAGTAGTCTGCCACCAGTAGTCTACCAGTCTGCCACCAGTAGTCTGCCACCAGTAGTCTACCAGCAGTAGTCTGCCACCAGTAGTCTGCCTCCAGTAGTCTGCCACCAGTAGTCTACCACCAGTAGTCTGCCACCAGTAGTCTGCCACCAGTAGTCTACCACCAGTAGTCTACCACCAGTAGTCTGCCACCAGTAGTCTGCCACCAGTAGTCTGCCACCAGCAGTCTACCACCAGTAGTCTGCCACCAGTAGTCTACCACCAGTAGTCTGCCACCAGTAGTCTGTCACCAGTAGTCTACCACCAGTAGTCTGTCACCAGTAGTCTACCACCAGTAGTCTGCCACCAGTAGTCTACCACCAGTAGTCTGCCACCAGTAGTCTGTCACCAGTAGTCTACCACCAGTAGTCTACCACCAGTAGTCTGCAACCAGTAGTCTGCCACCAGTAGTCTACCACCAGTAGTCTGCCACCAGTAGTCTACCACCAGTAGTCTGCCACCAGTAGTCTACCACCAGTAGTCTGCCACCAGTAGTCTGCCACCAGTAGTCTACCACCAGTAGTCTGCCACCAGTAGTCTACCACCAGTAGTCTGCCACCAGTAGTCTGTCACCAGTAGTCTACCACCAGTAGTCTACCACCAGTAGTCTGCCACCAGTAGTCTGCCACCAGTAGTCTACCACCAGTAGTCTGCCACCAGTAGTCTACCACCAGTAGTCTGCCACCAGTAGTCTACCACCAGTAGTCTGCCACCAGTAGTCTGCCACCAGTAGTCTACCACCAGTAGTCTACCACCAGTAGTCTGCCACCAGTAGTCTGCCACCAGTAGTCTGCCTCCAGTAGTCTGCCACCAGTAGTCTACCACCAGTAGTCTGCCACCAGTAGTCTGCCACCAGTAGTCTGCCATCAGTAGTCTACCACCAGTAGTCTGTCACCAGTAGTCTACCACCAGTAGTCTGTCACCAGTAGTCTACCACCAGTAGTCTGCCACCAGTAGTCTACCACCAGTAGTCTGCCACCAGTAGTCTACCACCAGTAGTCTGCCACCAGTAGTCTACCACCAGTAGTCTACCACCAGTAGTCTACCACCAGTAGTCTGCCACCAGTAGTCTGCCATTAGTAGTCTGCCACCAGTAGTCTGCCACCAGTAGTCTGCCACCAGTAGTCTACCACCAGTAGTCTACCACCAGTAGTCTGCCACCAGTAGTCTGCCATTAGTAGTCTGCCACCAGTAGTCTGCCACCAGTAGTCTACCAGTCTGCCACCAGTAGTCTGCCACCAGTAGTCTACCAGCAGTAGTCTGCCACCAGTAGTCTGCCTCCAGTAGTCTGCCACCAGTAGTCTACCACCAGTAGTCTGCCACCAGTAGTCTGCCACCAGTAGTCTACCACCAGTAGTCTACCACCAGTAGTCTGCCACCAGTAGTCTGCCACCAGTAGTCTGCCACCAGCAGTCTACCACCAGTAGTCTGCCACCAGTAGTCTACCACCAGTAGTCTGCCACCAGTAGTCTGCCACCAGTAGTCTGTCACCAGTAGTCTACCACCAGTAGTCTACCACCAGTAGTCTGCCACCAGTAGTCTACCACCAGTAGTCTGCCACCAGTAGTCTGTCACCAGTAGTCTACCACCAGTAGTCTACCACCAGTACAGTAGTCTGCCACCAGTAGTCTACACCAGTAGTCTGCCACCAGTAGTCTACCACCAGTAGTCTGCCACCAGTAGTCTACCACCAGTAGTCTGCCACCAGTAGTCTGCCACCAGTAGTCTACCACCAGTAGTCTGCCACCAGTAGTCTACCACCAGTAGTCTGCCACCAGTAGTCTGTCACCAGTAGTCTACCACCAGTAGTCTACCACCAGTAGTCTGCCACCAGTAGTCTGCCACCAGTAGTCTACCACCAGTAGTCTGCCACCAGTAGTCTACCACCAGTAGTCTGCCACCAGTAGTCTACCACCAGTAGTCTGCCACCAGTAGTCTGCCACCAGTAGTCTACCACCAGTAGTCTACCACCAGTAGTCTGCCACCAGTAGTCTGCCACCAGTAGTCTGCCTCCAGTAGTCTGCCACCAGTAGTCTACCACCAGTAGTCTGCCACCAGTAGTCTGCCACCAGTAGTCTGCCATCAGTAGTCTACCACCAGTAGTCTGTCACCAGTAGTCTACCACCAGTAGTCTGCCACCAGTAGTCTACCACCAGTAGTCTGCCACCAGTAGTCTACCACCAGTAGTCTGCCACCAGTAGTCTACCACCAGTAGTCTACCACCAGTAGTCTGCCACCAGTAGTCTGCCACCAGTAGGCTGGTGAGAAAGCTGCTGGAACAGACTGTCTTGCAAATTATCTGAAGAATTATAAATCAATTTTTATCAAGCATGTTGATTAAAGCCTTTGTTTGTGAAGAACAAAGAACAACAGGAGACATTTAATCAATTGTTAGCTATTTTACAGCTTCATTTATTTTACACCCCCCCCCCCCCCATTTAACAACGTTTTACAACTTTGTCAATTAACACACTAATAACGCCTATGAAATGTTTACAATATAATCTGGCGAACCAGAAGAATAAAACCCTGTATGGTTCTTCAAAAGGATCTACAAAGAACCTTTCAGATTTAAGAAGATTCTTTATAGAATAATTGACCATAAAAGTTCTATAAAGAACCATCAAAAAGGGTTCTATATAGCACCCACAAAGGGTGGTAACCATAGCGCAGCCCTTATAGAACCTTTTTTTGATGTTTCTTTATAGAACCTTTTGGAAACAGTTATTTATAGCACCGTAAAGGTTCCATTTAGAACCGTATTCATGAGCATGGTTCTTTAAAGAACCTTCAAAAATATTATTCTATATAGCACAAAAAAAAGGGTTGCTATGGTTACAAGCCAAATAACCCTTATTTGGTACGATATAGTGTGTTTAGTGTGTATAAAATAGACTTATTTCCATATACTGTATTCTTTTCATGTTAATCGCTATGTATATTCAGTTATTTGAAAGGTTCTGGTCAGAATAGAATCAAAGTTTGTTAGTCAATGTTTTTTTTTGTAGTCTAATCATTTAATCTTTCACGTCAATAATTAGACCTGAACGTAAATGTCTAAATACTCATTTGTTTTTTTTCTCCGTTGCTATTCAGGAGGTAGTTGTGTGAAGTGGATCAAATCCTCTGTTATCACCGCGGTAACATCATGGACAATGTGATTGTCTCTTGTGTTATTCTTATACACAGAGTTTGTCCTCACACACACAAAGGATGTCCTTGGATGGAGTCGTGATGAGATGTGTGTGTGTGTGTGTCGGGGGGGGGGGGGGGGGGGTGCGTATGTGTGTGGGGGTGTGTGTGTGTCGGGGGGTGTGTGGGGGGGGAGTGTGTAGGGTGCATACGTGCGTGTGTGGGGGAGGGTACGTGCATGTGTGTGTACATTTTTGCAAATGTATAAAAATATATACAAATTAAATATGACATTTACATAAGTATTCAGACCCTTTACTCAGTACTTTGTTGAAGCACCTTTGGCAGCGATTACAGCCTCGAGTCTTCTTGGGTATGACACTACAAGCTTGGCACACCTGTATTTGGTGAGTTCCTACCATTCTTCTCTGCGGATCCTCTCAAGCTCTGTCAGGTTGGATGGGGAGCGTCGCTGCACAGCAATTTTCAGGTCTCTCCAGAGATGTTAGATCGGGTTCAAGTCTGAGCTCTGGCTGGGCCACTCAAGGACATTCAGAGACTTGTCCCGAAGCCACTCCTGCATTGTCTTGGCTGTGTGCTTAGGGTCGTTGTCCTGTTGGAAGGTGAACCTTCGCCCCAGTCTGAGGTCCTGAGTGCTCTGGAGCAGGTTTTCATCAAGGATCTCTCTGTACTTTGCTCCGTTCATCTTTCCCTCGATTCTGACTAGTCTCCCAGTCCCTGCCGCTGAAAAACATCCCCACAGTATGATGCTGCCACCACCATGCTTCACCGTAGGGATGGTGCCAGGTTTCCTCCAGACGTGACGCTTGGCATTCAGGACAAAGAGTTCTATCTTGGTTTCATCAGACCAGAGAACCTATTTCTCATGGTCTGAGAGTCCTTTAGGTGCCTTTTGGCAAACTCCAAGCGGGCTGTCATTTGCCTTTTACTGAGGAGTGGCTTCCGTCTGGCCACTCTATCATAAAGGCCTGATTGGTGGAGCGCTGCAGAGATGGTTCTCCTTCTGGAAGGTTCTCCCATCTCCACAGAGTGACCATTGGGTTCTTTGTCACCTCCCTGACCAATGACCTTCTTCCATTATTGCTCAGTTTGGCCGGGTGGTTTGGTGGTTCCAAACGTCTTCTATTTAAGAATAATAGAGGCCACTGTGTTCGTTGGTACGCTTCCCCAGATCTGTGACCCAACACAATCCTGTCTCGGAGCTCTACGGACAATTCCTTCAACCTCATGACTTAGTTTTTGCTCTGACATGCACTGTCAACTGTGGGACCTTATATAAACAGGTGTGGGCCTTTTCCAAATATTTTCCAATCAATTGAATTTACCACAGGTGGACTCCAATCAAGTTGTAGAAACATCTCAAGGATGATCAATGGAAACAGGATGCACCCGAGCTCAATTTCGAGTCTCATAGCAAAGGGGCTGAATATTTATATGTAAATAAGGTATTTCTGTTTTATATTTTTAATACATTTGCAAAAAATTCATGATTTTGCTTTGTCATTATGGTTTATTGTGTGTAGAGTGCTGAGTAAAATGTTTTATTTAATCCATTTTAGAATAAGGCTGTAACGTTACAAAATGTGGAAAAAGGGAAGGGGTCTGAATACTTTCCCGAATGCACTGTACATGTCCTCAAAGATGGAACGCAGGGAGAAGGTTAGAGGGACCATTCTAGCCAATGAGAGGGCAGATATGCGTGAACAACAGACACAAAACATTCCTCACTCTGTGGTCTTATTGTTGTGGACAGACTTTTGGTGGAGTAATCCCTCTCTTCCTCTCTGGTCCCACCCAGTTGACTACTTCAAAATGGTGGAAGCCTTCAAAGGTAATGTTCATTGCCAAAATGGGTTTCATCCGTCTATCTAGCTTCACTCCAAAAGTATGTGACCCCCTGCTCGTTGAACATCTCATTTCAAAATCTTGGGCATTATTATGGAGTTGGTCCCCCCCTTTGATGCTATAACAGCCTTCACTCTTCTGGGAAGGCTTTCCACTAGATGTTGGGATATTGCTGCGAGGACTTGCTTCCATTCAACCACAAGAGCATTAGTGAGTTCAGGCACTGATATTGGGCGATTAGGCTCCTGACTAACAGTTAATGTGCTGACATTGCATCCAGAGGCAGTTTGGAACTCGGTAGTGAGTTTTGCAACGGAGGACAGATGATTTATACGTGCTTCAGCGCTCGGCGGTCCCGTTCTGTGAGCTTGTGTGGCCTACCACTTCGCAGCTGAGCCGTTGTTGCTCCTAGATGTTTCTACTTCACAATAACAGCACTTACAGTTGACCAGGGGCAGCTCTAGCAGGGCAGTAATTTGACAAACTGACTTGTTGGAAAGGTGGCATCCTATGATGGTGCCACGTTGAAAGTCACTGAGCTCTTCAGTAAGGCCATTCTACTGCCAATGTTTAGCTATGGAGATTGCATTGCTATGTGCTCGATTTTATACACCAGTCAGCAACGGGTGTGGCTGAAATAGCAGAATCCACTAATTTGAAGGGGTGTCCACATACTTTGACAGTATATATGGTTCCACCATGGTTTAATACTGTATGAAAGTGACACATTTTTTCCAGGAAGTAGACTTGTCGTTTAAAAAAAAAAGTAAATCCATCCACAAACAGAAATATAATTGTATATGTACAGTAAGTTTGGACACACCTACTCATTCAAGGGATTTTCTTTATTTTTACTATTTTCTACATTCTAGAATAATAGTGAAGACATCAAAACTATGAAATAACACATATGTAGTAAGCAAGAAAGTGTTAAAAAAGTGTTAAACAAATCAAAATATATTTTAGATTTTAGATTCTTCAAAAGTAGCCACCATTTGCCTTGACGGCAGTGATGGTGATAGACACTCTTGGCATTCTCTCAACCAGCTTCATGAGGAATGCTTTTCCAATAGTCTTGAAGTTGTTCCTACATGTGCTGAGCACTTGTTTGCTGCTTTTCCTTCACTCTGCGGTCCAACTCATCCCAAACCATCTCAATTGGGTTGAGGTCGGGTGATTGTGGAGGCCAGGTCATCTGATGCAGCACTCCATCACTCTTCTTCTTGGTCAAATAGCCTTTACACAGTCTGGAGGTGTGTTTTGGGTCATTGTCCTGTTGAAAAACAAATGATAGTCCCACTAAGCGCAAACCAGATGGGATGGCATATCACTGCAGAATGCTGTGGTAGCCATGCTGGTTAAGTGTGCCTAAATCACCGACAGTGTCACCAGCAAAGCATCCCCACACCATCACACCTCCTCCTCCATGCTTCATGGTGGGAACCACACATGCGGAGATCATCGTTCACTTTCTCTGCGTCTCATAAAGACACGGCGGTTGGTGGCAAAAATCTCATCAGACCAAAGGACAGATTTCCGGTCTAATGTCCATTGCTCGTGTTTCTTGTCCCAAGGGCATCTCTTCTTCTTATTGGTGTCCTTTAGTAGTGGTTTCTTTGCAGCAATTCAACCATGAAGGCCTGATTCACACCAGTCTCCTCTGAATAGTTGATGTTGAGATGGGTCTGTTACTTGAACTCTGTGAAGCATTTATTTGGGCTGCAAGCTGAGGTGCAGTTAACTCTAATGAACTTATCCCTGCAGCAGAGGTAACTCTGGGTCTTCCTTTCCTGTGGCGGTCCTCATGAGAGCCAGTTTTGTCATAGCGCTTGATGGTTTTTGCAACTGCACTTGAAGAAACTTTAAAAGTTCTTGAAATTTTCCAGATTGACTGATCTTCATGTCTTAAAGTAATGATAGTCTGTCGTTTCTCTTTGCTTATTTGAGCTGTTCTTGGCATAATATGGACTTGGTCTTTTACCAAATAGGGCTATCTTCTGTATACCATCCCTACCTTGTCACAACACAACTGATTGGCTCCAAAACATTAAGAAGGAAAGCAGTTCCACAAATTAACTTTTAACAAGTCACACCTGTTAATTGAAATGCATTCCAGGTAACTACCTCATGAAGCTGGTTGAGAGAATGCCAAGAGTGTGCAAAGCTGTCATCAAAGCAAAGGGTGGCTACTTTGAAGAATCTCAAATATAAAATATATTTTGATTTGTTTAACCACTTTTTTGGTAACTACACGATTCCATATGTGTTATTTCATAGTTTTTGATGTCTTCACTGTTATTCTACAATTTAGAAAATAGTAAAAATAAAGAAAAACACTTGAATGAGTAGGTGTGTCCAAACTTTTCCCTGGTACTGTGTGTATATCTTAATAAATGGCAGCGTTTTCATAGATTTTGATGATCTAATTGTCAAGCCCATTGAGAAGATTATGGGACAGGACCCAGAAGTATGACGTAGGACGACGTCAGAAATAACACGTCAGTGTAGGGGAGGTCTGTGGAGACTGATACCACCAGCCACTTTCATGCTGTGGCTCGTTGGTAGACACCTGGACTGAAAAGAACAACCTTCCTTCCCACTTCATTAACATTAAAGGTGAAATCCACCTTTGAGTGAACAAAAGAGAAAGAATACAACTCTAGCATTGGAGGAGGAAAAAACAAAATTGTTTATCGTTCAGTTTTCAGTTTCCTTTCAAGTCCAAGGTCGAACAGGTTCTTTCAACTTTTTTCTCTGTTCTTGATTATGGTGAAATTGTTTATCAAAGTGCAGCTGCTACTACTCTTAAACCATTGGATGCCATCTCCCATAATGCCCTTCGTTTTGTTACAGGCGACAGTATGATACTCACCACTGTATCCTGTATCAAAAAGTTGGCTGGACTTCGACTACAGACCTGTAGATCTCTACATTTCTCCCTTTTTTTGTTTACAAGACCCTACTTAATTAAACTTCTATCTTGTCTAAACTTTGCTGTTGAAGAATTATAGACACTTGAGTTGTTTAAACCCGTTCACAGGATTGGTTAACTCTTGAGGTTCCTCGGTTCTCCACCCAGCTAAATAAAATCAGATTTTAATTTTAATGCATCCGAATTATAGCTAAACAGACTGGAACCCAGGCTAACAGTTGGCTGTTTGAAGTGGAAGGATCGGGTGTTTTTAGTTTTAATGTTCCGTATTGGAACATTCACCAATACATTTGATGATTCATCTTGATATCCTGGTGTCACTCAGACAGTTTAGAGTATTGATTGGGGACTTATTTGTGGAGGAATGTAAACTGTTTTTCTGGGTGATTTGTGATGTTTTATTTGTGCTTCCCATGACAGTGTTTTTGTATTTAATGTGTGTATATATATATATATATGTGTAAATATATATACACTGAGTGTACAAAACATTAAGAACACATTCCTAATATTGAGTTGCACCCCCTTTTTGTCCTCAGAACAGCCTCAATTCATCAGGTCATGGACTCTACAAAGTGTTGAAGGCGTTCCACAAGGATGCTGGCCCATGTTGACTCCAATGCTTCACACAGTTGTGTCAAGTTAGTTGGATGTCCTTTGGTTGGTGGACCATTCTGGATACACACAGGAAACCCAGCAGCGTTGCAGTTCTTGATTACAAACCTGGCACCTACTACCATACCACGTTCAAAGGCACATACATCTTTTGTCTTGCCCGTTCACCCTCTGAATGGCACACAATCCATGTCTCAATTGTCTCAAGACTTAAAAATCCTTCTTTAACCCGTCTCCTCCCCTTCATCTACACTGATTGAATTTTAACAGGTGACATCAATAAGAGATCATATCTTTCACCTGGACTCACCTGGTCAGTCTATGTCATGGAAAAAGTAGGTGTCCTTAATGTTCTGTACACTCACTGTATATATCTTGTGTATAATGTGCAAATTTATATTGTATTATACAGGGCATATTTGGATAAACCATATAGTGCACTACTACCCTATAGGCCCTGGTCAAAAGTAGTGCTAAATAGGGAATAGGGTGCATTTGGCCCAAGTTGACGTGCCCAGAAAAGTAAAGCTTCACTTCATCTTTCCACTCTGGAGGAAATGGTTTGAGTAGCAGCAGTTACCTCAGCCCTGTGTGTGTGTGTGTGTGGGGGGGGGGGTGTGTGTGTGTGTGTGTGTGTGTGTGTGTGTGTGTGTGTGTGTGTGTGTGTGTGTGTGTGTGTGTGTGTGTGTGTGTGTGTGTGTGTGTGTGTGTGTGTGTGTGTGTGTGTGTGTGTGTGTGTGTGTGTGTGTGTGTAACAGGGAGAGATCTTCAGATGAGCTGTGTTCCCTAGCAAAACTCGGGAAAATGGGTTTGACAATGGCAATCCACAGGATCAATAAACTAAACCAATATCCGGAGCAACAGATAAGCAATATACCAGATGAGTTATTCACAATCTCCTTTGTGAGACTGTCTTGATAAGCTATTCAAATTAATAAAGAGAGAACGTTTGTGCCCCCCCCAATACAATTGAAATACTATTACAGGATTAAAATGGCTGACTATTGATCAAAGAAACCATCATGTTGTAGATTTAATGTAATCCTAATCCCAACCGGGCAAAATACCAGAGTTTTAATCTTCAAGTAAAATCTCTTAACGATGAAGTCATCCTATAAACTATTCTTTAGGTCATGTTTAAAAAAAATAAAAAATGTTTTCATTTAATTAAAAAAGGAGAATAGATTTGATCTTTCTCTGATAAATTTGTAATTAAGTTTATCGTTTTTATCACTTAGTCTATTTTACAAAGGAATGTTGTTTAGTTTTGCTGAGGTCTATGCAGTAGTTGGATTTCCATGAACAATGTTGGGATATTATCATTTGTGAAGATCTGTGTTGCAGTGTCCTGACCATGTAAAGGAACCTTTTGTACAGAGACTTTGTACAGAGAACGTTTTTTGGTTTCATAAACAATAACGCATAATAAAGGACTTTGTTCAAATATAGAAGGTTGTTATTACTATGATTTATACAATGATGTCGACATAAAGCTGCATTGTCGGCACACCGCACTTGACTTTAAAAAGGTAAATTAGGCTTCAGTAGGCTTCCGCAGCGTTTTTCCGTGAATGTGATGTCTGCGAATGTCAGGGAAATTGTCTGAGTTCAGATATTTCAGATAAAGATATTTTTAAACATCACAGCTGAACCTAGGCGCTTTAACATTGCTTATTGTAACCCTTAGTAATAGACAGAGATACATCACAGGCGTGTGTGTGTGTGTGTGTATGTTTGTGTGAGCGAGCGGGTTCTCTGTTTAATTGGCTGCTGGAGATTTATAGAGGTGCCAACCTGTGTGATCTCTCGGACACCAAACACACACACACACACACACAACCACACACACACAACCACACACACAACCACACACACACAACCACACAACCACACACACACACAACCACACCCACACACACACAACCACACACATACACACACACACACAACCACACACACACACACAACCACACACACACACACACACACACATATGAATACCCACACTTTAACCCTGCCTTCATTCTCCACCCTGTGCTATTCTTGGCTGTGGAGTGTTTGGACTACATTCCACAATATCACTAGCAGCACCCCTCACTTTACAGTCGGTAGGTAAATCATTGGAAATGAATAATTCGATTTAATACAATTCTATCCTCCAGCAAATCAAAACAATGGGTTCATCTTTTTAGCCTTCTCTGGATATACCAATACTCTCAGCTCAAATTCTTTTATCTCACATGTCCAAGCAGGAATGAATGATAAATATATTTTAATGTGCAATACCTAAACCATTGATTGTATTCATTTTGGGGTTTGACAATTAGGCTATTGTTGCTATAATGTTACTGTCAAAATTGGGCTCCAGAATTGCAGATTTATTTTGTTCAATAGATTTATTTTCTTACATATTTTTTGTGTACAAATAAGCTATCACATAGGCGAATTCACTTGGGGCTGATCACTAAGGAAAGGGAAACTTGGGGCTAATCACTAAGGAAAGGGAAACTTGGGGCTAATCACTAAGCAAAGGGAAACTTGGGGCTAATCACTAAGCAAAGGGAAACTTGGGGCTAATCACTAAGGAAAGGGAAACTTGAAACCAAAACCACAAAAGTAGCCTATTGTTTTTTCATGTGATTGCATTGTGAAATGTTACACATTTATATAATTTTTCTATTTTACCCCCTTCTCTCCATCTAGGCTACTCAGAGCACACAGGGAGAAACAGAGACACTGTAATACTGTAATACAGGGAGAAACAGGGCCAGGGCAACACTGTAATACTGGGAGACACAGGGACACTGTAACACTGTAATAAAGGGAGAAACAGGGACACTGTAACACTGTAATACAGGGAGAAACAGTGACACTGTAACACTGTAATACAGGGAGAAACAGAGACACTGTAACACTGTAATACAGGGAGAAACAGAGACACTGTAATACAGGGAGAAACAGGGCCAGGGCAACACTGTAATACTGGGAGACACAGGGACACTGTAACACTGTAATACAGGGAGAAACAGGGACAGGGCAACACTGTAATAGAGGGAGAAACAGGGACACTGTAACACTGTAATACAGGGAGAAACAGGGACAGGGCAACACTGTAATACAGCGAGAAACAGGGACACTGTAACACTGTAATACAGGGAGAAACAGGGACAGGGTAACACTGTAATACTGGGAGACACAGGGACACTGTAACACTGTAATAAAGGGAGAAACAGGGACAGGGCAACACTGTAATACTGGGAGACACAGGGACACTGTACCACTGTAATACAGGGGGAAACAGGGACGGGGGAAACCCTTTACTACAGGGAGAAACAGGAACACTGTAACACTGTAATACAGGGAGAAACAGTGACACTGTAACACTGTAATACAGGGAGAAACAGAGACACTGTAACACTGTAATACAGGGAGAAACAGAGACACTGTAATACAGGGAGAAACAGGGCCAGGGCAACACTGTAATACTGGGAGACACAGGGACACTGTAACACTGTAATACAGGGAGAAACAGGGACAGGGCAACACTGTAATAGAGGGAGAAACAGGGACACTGTAACACTGTAATACAGGGAGAAACAGGGACAGGGCAACACTGTAATACAGCGAGAAACAGGGACACTGTAATACTGTAATACAGGGAGAAACAGGGCCAGGGCAACACTGTAATACTGGGAGACACAGGGACACTGTTACACTGTAATACAGGGAGAAACAGGGACAGGGCAACACTGTAATACAGCGAGAAACAGGGGCACTGTAACACTGTAATACAGGGAGAAACAGGGAGAGGGTAACACTGTAATACAGGGAGAAACAGGGACAATGTAACACTGTAATACAGGGAGAAACAGGGACACTGTAACACTGTAATACAGGGAGAAACAGAGACACTGTAACACTGTAATACTGGGAGAAACAGGGACACTGTAACACTGTAATACAGGGAGAAACAGGGACACTGTAACACTGTAATACAGGGAGAAACAGGGACAGAGCAACACTGTAATACAGCGAGAAACAGGGACACTGTAACACTGTAATACAGGGAGAAACAGGGACAGGGCAACACTGTAATACAGGGAGAAACAGGGACACTGTAACACTGTAATACAGGGAGAAACAGGGACAGGGCAACACTGTAATACAGCGAGAAACAGGGACACTTTAACACTGTAATACTGGGAGACACAGGGGCACTGTAACACTGTAATACAGGGAGAAACAGGGACAGGGCAACACTGTAATACAGCGAGGAACAGGGGCACTGTAACACTGTAATACAGGGAGAAACAGGGACAGGGTAACACTGTAATACAGGGGGAAACAGGGACACTGTAACACTGTAATACAGGGAGAAACAGGGACACTGTAACACTGTAATACAGGGAGAAACAGAGACACTGTAACACTGTAATACTGGGAGAAACAGGGACACTGTAACACTGTAATACAGGGAGAAACAGGGACAGGGCAACACTGCAATACAGGGAGAAACAGGGACACTGTAACACTGTAATACAGGGAGTAACAGGGACAGGGTAACACTGTAATACAGGGAGAAACAGGGACACTGTAACACTGTAATACAGGGATAAACAGGGACAGGGTAACACTGTAATACAGGGAGAAACAGGGACACTGTAACACTGTAATACAGTGAGAAACAGAGACACTTTAACACTGTAATACAGGGAGAAACGGACACTGTAACACTGTAATACAGGGAGAAACAGGGACAGGGTAACACTGTAATACTGGGAGACACAGGGACACTGTAACACTGTAATAAAGGGAGAAACAGGGACAGGGCAACACTGTAATACTGGGAGACACAGGGACACTGTACCACTGTAATACAGGGGGAAACAGGGACGGGGGAAACCCTTTACTACAGGGAGAAACAGGAACACTGTAACACTGTAATACAGGGAGAAACAGTGACACTGTAACACTGTAATACAGGGAGAAACAGAGACACTGTAACACTGTAATACAGGGAGAAACAGAGACACTGTAATACAGGGAGAAACAGGGCCAGGGCAACACTGTAATACTGGGAGACACAGGGACACTGTAACACTGTAATACAGGGAGAAACAGGGACAGGGCAACACTGTAATAGAGGGAGAAACAGGGACACTGTAACACTGTAATACAGGGAGAAACAGGGACAGGGCAACACTGTAATACAGCGAGAAACAGGGACACTGTAATACTGTAATACAGGGAGAAACAGGGCCAGGGCAACACTGTAATACTGGGAGACACAGGGACACTGTTACACTGTAATACAGGGAGAAACAGGGACAGGGCAACACTGTAATACAGCGAGAAACAGGGGCACTGTAACACTGTAATACAGGGAGAAACAGGGAGAGGGTAACACTGTAATACAGGGAGAAACAGGGACAATGTAACACTGTAATACAGGGAGAAACAGGGACACTGTAACACTGTAATACAGGGAGAAACAGAGACACTGTAACACTGTAATACTGGGAGAAACAGGGACACTGTAACACTGTAATACAGGGAGAAACAGGGACACTGTAACACTGTAATACAGGGAGAAACAGGGACAGAGCAACACTGTAATACAGCGAGAAACAGGGACACTGTAACACTGTAATACAGGGAGAAACAGGGACAGGGCAACACTGTAATACAGGGAGAAACAGGGACACTGTAACACTGTAATACAGGGAGAAACAGGGACAGGGCAACACTGTAATACAGCGAGAAACAGGGACACTTTAACACTGTAATACTGGGAGACACAGGGGCACTGTAACACTGTAATACAGGGAGAAACAGGGACAGGGCAACACTGTAATACAGCGAGGAACAGGGGCACTGTAACACTGTAATACAGGGAGAAACAGGGACAGGGTAACACTGTAATACAGGGGGAAACAGGGACACTGTAACACTGTAATACAGGGAGAAACAGGGACACTGTAACACTGTAATACAGGGAGAAACAGAGACACTGTAACACTGTAATACTGGGAGAAACAGGGACACTGTAACACTGTAATACAGGGAGAAACAGGGACAGGGCAACACTGCAATACAGGGAGAAACAGGGACACTGTAACACTGTAATACAGGGAGTAACAGGGACAGGGTAACACTGTAATACAGGGAGAAACAGGGACACTGTAACACTGTAATACAGGGATAAACAGGGACAGGGTAACACTGTAATACAGGGAGAAACAGGGACACTGTAACACTGTAATACAGTGAGAAACAGAGACACTTTAACACTGTAATACAGGGAGAAACGGACACTGTAACACTGTAATACAGGGAGAAACAGGGACACTGTAACACTGTAATACAGGGAGAAACAGAGACACTGTAACACTGTAATACAGGGAGAAACAGGGACACTGTAACATTGTAATACAGGGAGAAACAGGGCCAGGGCAACACTGTAATAGTGGGAGAAACAGGGACACTGTAACACTGTAATACAGGGAGAAACAGGGACAGGGCAACACTGTAATACAGGGAGAAACAGAGACACTGTAACACTGTAATACAGGGAGAAACAGGGACACTGTAACACTGTAATACAGGGAGAAACAGGGACACTGTAACACTGTAATACAGGGAGAAACAGGGCCAGGGCAACACTGTAATACTGGGAGAAACAGGGACACTGTAACACTGTAATACAGGGAGAAACAGGGACAGGGCAACACTGTAATACAGGGAGAAACAGGGACACTGTAACGCTGTAATACAGGGAGAAACAGGGACAGGGTAACACTGTAATACAGGGAGAAACAGGGACACTGTAACACTGTAATACAGGGAGAAACAGGGACACTGTAACACTGTAATACAGGGAGAAACAGAGACACTGTAACACTGTAATACAGGGAGAAACAGGGACACTGTAACACTGTAATACAGGTAAAACAGGGACACTGTAATACAGGGAGAAACAGGGACACTGTAACACTGTAATACAGGGAGAAACAGAGACACTGTAATACAGGGAGGAACAGGGACACTAACACTGTAATACAGGGAGACACAGGGACAATGTAACACTGTAATACTGGGAGAAACAGAGACACTGTAACACTGTAATACAGGGAGAAACAGGGACACTGTAACACTGTAATACAGGGAGAAACAGGGACACTGTAACACTGTAATACAGGGAGAAACAGGGACAGGGCAACACTGTAATACAGGGAGAAACAGGGACACTGTACCACTGTAATACAGGGAGAAACAGGGCCAGGGCAACACTGTAATACAGGGAGAAACAGAGACAGGGCAAACACTACCAGACTTTTTGAATTGACTCTTTGTTTTACACTGCTGCTACTCGCTGTTTCTTATCTATGCATAGTCACTTCACCCCTACCTACATGTACATATTACCTCTACTAACCTGTACACCCATAGTCACTTCACCCCTACCTACATGTACATATTACCTCTACTAACCTGTACCCCCATAGTCACTTCACCCCTACCTACATGTACATATTACCTCTACTAACCTGTACACCCATAGTCACTTCACCCCTACCTACATGTACATATTACCTCTACTAACCTGTACACCCATAGTCACTTCACCCCTACCTACATGTACATATTACCTCTACTAACCTGTACCCCCATAGTCACTTCACCCCTACCTACATGTACATATTACCTCTACTAACCTGTACCCCCATAGTCACTTCACCCCTACCTACATGTACATATTACCTCTACTAACCTGTACCCCCATAGTCACTACACCCCTACCTACATGTACATATTACCTCTACTAACCTGTACCCCCATAGTCACTACACCCCTACCTACATGTACAAATTACCTTTACTAACCTGTACCCCCATAGTCACTTCACCCCTACCTACATGTACATATTACCTCTACTAACCTGTACCCCCATAGTCACTACACCCCTACCTACATGTACAAATTACCTCTACTAACCTGTACACCCATAGTCACTACACCCCTACCTACATGTACATATTACCTCTACTAACCTGTACCCCCATAGTCACTTCACCCCTACCTACATGTACATATTACCTCTACTAACCTGTACACCCATAGTCACTACACCCCTACCTACATGTACATATTACCTCTACTAACCTGTACCCCCATAGTCACTTCACCCCTACCTACATGTACATATTACCTCTACTAACCTGTACACCCATAGTCACTTCACCCCTACCTACATGTACATATTACCTCTACTACCCTGTACCCCCACGGACGCGACCACATCCAAGCGTGGAAGTTTATTTTTTCTCGTTTGTTGCCTATGTTTTAGGCTTAGTGCTTATTTCTCATTATATACCTTGCTTTATTTCACAGCAGGGCAGTGGGTCATTAGATTATAGAATATACGCACGACAGCGCAGTCGATACTGTACCGCAGATTGCTGCATGTTGCCAAATTAATATTGCTACTGTGATGCATAATTACCATGGTAGTTAGGGATGTGCAGTAAATGAGCATTATGGGTAATATTCCCAGTCGGTGTTAGATAGAACCTGCGCTTTTATATACGTATTGGGAGCAAAATGACATCATAATGGCATTGACATGATGCAATAGTAACCATGCCATTCCAAACACAAAAACAAAAAAATATTTTAAAAAATACAATAAAATGGTGGAATATATAGTGGCCTATCGGATGTAAGGGGACGATGAAAATCGGCCCAAAATAGTAGTTGACTCCACAACTTAGACGGCTTGGCGTATTATAATATAATATAATATAGATAACATCAATACAATATAGATATATTGTAATATAGATAACATTAATACAATATAGATATATTATAATATAGATAACATTAATACAATATTGATATATTAGTCCCGTGTGGCTCTGTTGGTAGAGCATGGTGTTTGCAACGCCAGGGTTGTGGGTTCGCATTCCCACGGGGGACCTGTACGGAGAAAAAATGTATGAAAGGTATGCATTCACTACTGTAAGTCGCCCTGGATAAGAGCGTCTGCTAAATTACGTAAATGTATATAATAATATAGATAACATTAATATAATATAGATAACATCAATATAGATATATTATAATGTAGATAACATGAATACAATATAGATATATATGAATGTAGATAACATGAATATTATAATATAGACAGCATCAATATTTGTCTGTTTTGGCTGCCACAATATCTCTGCCATGCGAAACACAATAATAGTGACTCATATTCTGCTTCATAATATGCCAAACCAGTCAACAACCCAACAACCTCCCAACCAGTCAACCTCCTAACCAGTCAACCTCCCAACCAGGCATTCTCCCAACAACCTCCCAACCAGTCAACCTCCCAACAACCTCCCAACCAGTCAACCTCCCAACCAGTCAACCTCCCAACCAGTCCACCTCCTAACCAGGCATTCTCTCAACAACCTCCCAACCAGTCAACCTCCCAACCAGTCAACCTCCCAACAACCTCCCAACCAGGCAACCTCTTAAGTAAACCAGACGGCACAATTTTCCTGATTTTTTTATTTACAGATAGCCAGGGTCACACTCCAGCACTCAGACATAATTTACAAACGAAGCATTTGTGTTTAGTGACTCCTCCAGATCAGAGGCAATAGGGATGACCGGGGATGTTCTCTTGATAAGTGTGTGAATTGATCCATTTTCCTGTCCTCTTAAGCATTTAAAATGTAACGAGTACTTTTGGGTGTCAGGGAAAATATATGGAGTAAAAAGTACATGATTTTCTTTAGGAACGTAGTAAAGTAAAAGTAAAAATTGTTAAAAATATAAATAGTAAAGTATAGTTCAGATACCCCCCAAAAAACGAATTAAGTAGTACTTTAAAGTATTTTTACTTAAGTACTTTACACCCCTGGTGGTCATTGATTTCCTCGTTAGCTATTCATACATGACTAATTAACAGTTAATTAACTGCAGTGTGATGATGTAGTTAATAAGCTAATAATCCTTTAAATGTGCTGAACATTCTCCTCACTATCAACTCTCCTCTCAAACTGTGTGACTGAAATGGTGTCTAGTCTACTATTGTGTCATTACTGTGCTATTGTTTCTTGGCAAATTCTGGAGCAAGTCATGATGGCAAGAGAAAATAGGACAGTACATAAATCAAAAAAAGAAATTGGGGGGGGGGCACCCATTCTTTAGCATAAACAAACAAGAATAACACGATAACTTTATTAATTTATTAAGCAATAATCTTTATCATCGTCCTATGTGTGAATATAGAAAACAATATAGAAAATGTGTTATCTGTTTAAGTAGTAGGCAATTGACTATGCATGCAATTAGTACTCGGATAATTTCCTGTTTCGTCATAATCGTACTTTTTGGGCAGCTGAAAAAAAACAGACTCTGGTTCGATAAATCAGGTAAAACACAGTGATCAGGATATTTACAATATGGTCAAAAACCCCAAAGGTATGAACAGACAAACAAGTCTCTCACTGAGAGGAATGAGGACAATAATAACATAAATAACATTTATTTTAGCATCTTTTGGTGCTAACCTGACAGGTGAAAGACCAGCATGCGCCCTCCAGTAGTTAACATATGGAACCTTTCTTTACCATACTGTACAGTCATTGGTCATTAATGCGTTGGGGAATGGTCTGCTGTTTCATCCACAACTACATGTGTCCAGAACTACTTTATATCATTTACATGTATTAACATGGTTTGGCTATATTCTATGGTTTGATTCCAATCACAATATTTCACCTGTTATAACTACTTGAAGAATTATTAAATTATTTGTAACAACCAAATTGGATCATATTGACTGTACAAAAGCGATCTAAGGGTAAGGAGGATTAGGGAAAAGCAGAAATATTTACTGAGGGGGGAAGAGGGTCTGTCACGACTTCCGTCGAAGTCGGGTCCTCTCCTTGTTTCGGGCGGCGCTCGGCGGTCGGCGTCGCCGGTCTTCTAGCCATCATCGATCCACTTTTCATTTTCCATTTGTTTTGTCTTGTTTTCCTCACACCTGGTTTCAATCCCCTCAATTACTTGTTGTGTATTTAAACCCTCTGTTCCCCCCCATGTCTTTGTGTGGGATTGTTTGTTGTAGTGCTTGTTCACTTGTTTTCTGGTGCGGGTAGGGTTTTTTGTACTCACATTCTGTTTAATTTTTATGCCGTTAGTTTACTACTACCTAGTTCTGCTCTCCTGCGTCTCTGACTTCCCTGCCACCAGTTACGCACCTCATTACAGGGTTGGGATAAGCAAAACCCTGAAAACTATCTAAGGGGGAATAGGATTAGGAAAAACAGAAAAACTAACTGAGGGGGAATAGAATTATGATAAGCAGAACAACTAAGGGGGAAGATAATTAGGATAAGCAGAACAACTAAGGGGGAAGAGAAGAATTAGGAAAAAACAAAAAACAGAAAAATGACAGGCTATTTAACCAAGAATAGAAGAGCAGGGAGTCAGTCCAGTTAGACAATATCACAAATAACCTGCTCATGAAAACATGAGGACACAGACGGCCACAAGTGTTTTACAATTGCAAACCAAGTATCTATATGGCGAATGCTTTAATGTTAACTGAGACGTGTTAATTAACATTACAGTATGCACAATCAACCTGCAGGAGAAAGTGTGTCTGTTTATGTGTGCATGACTGTGTTTGCTTAGCTGTGTGTGTTTGTTTGTGTGTGTGTTTGTGTGTGTGTGTGTTTGTGTTTTGTGCACTTATACTCAACTGTGAGTGTGTGTGTGTGTGTGTGTGTGTGTGTGTGTGTGTGTGTGTGTGTGTGTGTGTGTGTGTGTGTGTGTGTGTGTGTGTGTGTGTGTGTGTGTGTGTGTGTGTGTGTGTGTGTGTGTGCATGCATGTGTGTCCTTTGCTAGATTAACTTGGCCGACCGGCATTGACAGTTGCTCCTTGCGGTGGCAGTTAAGATAATGGCTTGTTCCGCCCAGAGTTCTGTCTTCATCGGAGAGGAGGAGGAGGAGGAGGAGAGAAGGAAAGGAGGAATGAGGAGGAGAGAAGAAAAGGAGGAATGAGGAGGAGGAGAGAAGGAAAGGAGGGATGTGGAGGAGGAGAGAAGGAAAGGAGGAATAAGGAGGAGGAGAGAAGGAAAGGAGGAATGAGGAGGAGAGAAGAAAAGGAGGGATGAGGAGGAGGATAGAAGGAAAGGAGGAATGAGGAGGAGGAGAGAAGGAAAGGAGGGATGAGGAGGAGGATAGAAGGAAAGGAGGAATGAGGAGGAGGAGAGAAGGAAAGGAGGAATGAGGAGGAGAGAAGAAAAGGAGGGATGAGGAGGAGGAGAGAAGGAAAGGAGGGATGAGGAGGAGGAGAGAAGGAAAGGAGGAATGAGGAGGAGGAGAAGAAAAGGAGGAATGAGGAGGAGAGAAGGAAAGGAGGGATGAGGAGGAGGAGAGAAGGAAAGGAGGAATGAGGAGGAGGAGAGAAGGAAAGGAGGAATGAGGAGGAGGAGAGAAGGAAAGGAGGGATGAGGAGGAGGAGAAGAAAAGGAGGAATGAGGAGGAGAGAAGGAAAGGAGGAATGAGGAGGAGAGAAGAAAAGGAGGGATGAGGAGGAGGAGAGAAGGAAAGGAGGAATGAGGAGGAGGAGAGAAGAAAAGGAGGGATGAGGAGGAGGATAGAAGGAAAGGAGGAATGAGGAGGAGGAGAGAAGGAAAGGAGGAATGAGGAGGAGAGAAGAAAAGGAGGGATGAGGAGGAGGAGAGAAGGAAAGGAGGAATGAGGAGGAGAGAAGGAAAGGAGGGATGAGGAGGAGAGAAGGAAAGGAGGGATGAGGAGGAGAGAAGGAAAGGAGGGATGAGGAGGAGGATAGAAGGAAAGGAGGAATGAGGAGGAGGAGAGAAGGAAAGGAGGAATGAGGAGGAGAGAAGAAAAGGAGGGATGAGGAGGAGGAGAGAAGGAAAGGAGGAATGAGGAGGAGAGAAGGAAAGGAGGGATGAGGAGGAGAGAAGGAAAGGAGGGATGAGGAGGAGGAGAGAAGGAAAGGAGGGATGAGGAGGAGGAGAGAAGGAAAGGAGGAATGAGGAGGAGGAGAGAAGGAAAGGAGGGATGAGGAGGAGGAGAGAAGGAAAGGAGGAATGAGGAGGAGGAGAGAAGGAAAGGAGGAATGAGGAGGAGGAGAGAAGGAAAGGAGGAATGAGGAGGAGGAGAGAAGGAAAGGAGGGATGAGGAGGAGAGAAGGAAAGGAGGAATGAGGAGGAGGAGAGAAGGAAAGGAGGGATGAGGAGGAGAGAAGGAAAGGAGGAATGAGGAGGAGGAGAAGGAGGAAGTTGACTTCTTCACTTTTCCCATCAAACCTCCATGATGTTGATAGATTGTAGCGATGGATGAAACTGCAATAGATAGGGAGAGAGAAATAGATACATGTGACTGTTGTTAACCTCTTTTAAGCAGCTCTATCCTGTCCTGTCAGAGGAAGAGTTCCTCTGAGGCATCATCTGTTACCAGTCCTGTTAGAGGAAGAGGACTGAGACATCATCTGTTACCAGTCCTGTTAGAGGAAGAGGACTGAGACATCATCTGTTACCAGTCCTGTTAGAGGACTGAGACATCACCTGTTACCAGTCCTGTTAGAGGACTGAGACATCACCTGTTACCAGTCCTGTTAGAGGACTGAGACATCACCTGTTACCAGTCCTGTTAGAGGAAGAGGACTGAGACATCATCTGTTACCAGTCCTGTTAGAGGACTGAGACATCACCTGTTACCAGTCCTGTTAGAGGACTGAGACATCACCTGTTACCAGTCCTGTTAGAGGAAGAGGACTGAGACATCATCTGTTACCAGTCCTGTTAGAGGACTGAGACATCACCTGTTACCAGTCCTGTTAGAGGACTGAGACATCACCTGTTACCAGTCCTGTTAGAGGAAGAGGACTGAGACATCATCTGTTACCAGTCCTGTTAGAGGAAGAGGACTGAGACATCACCTGTTACCAGTCCTGTTAGAGGAAGAGGACTGAGACATCACCTGTTACCAGTCCTGTTAGAGGACTGAGACATCACCTGTTACCAGTCCTGTTAGAGGACTGAGACATCACCTGTTACCAGTCCTGTTAGAGGAAGAGGACTGAGACATCACCTGTTACCAGTCCTGTTAGAGGAAGAGGACTGAGACATCATCTCTTACCAGTCCTGTTAGAGGAAGAGGACTGAGACATCATCTGTTACCAGTCCTGTTAGAGGAAGAGGACTGAGACATCACCTGTTACCAGTCCTGTTAGAGGAAGAGGACTGAGACACCATCTGTTACCAGTCCTGTTAGAGGAAGAGGACTGAGACATCATCTGTTACCAGTCCTGTTAGAGGACTGAGACATCACCTGTTACCAGTCCTGTTAGAGGACTGAGACATCACCTGTTACCAGTCCTGTTAGAGGAAGAGGACTGAGACATCACCTGTTACCAGTCCTGTTAGAGGAAGAGGACTGAGACATCATCTCTTACCAGTCCTGTTAGAGGAAGAGGACTGAGACATCACCTGTTACCAGTCCTGTTAGAGGACTGAGACATCACCTGTTACCAGTCCTGTTAGAGGAAGAGGACTGAGACATCACCTGTTACCAGTCCTGTTAGAGGAAGAGGACTGAGACATCATCTCTTACCAGTCCTGTTAGAGGAAGAGGACTGAGACATCACCTGTTACCAGTCCTGTTAGAGGACTGAGACATCACCTGTTACCAGTCCTGTTAGAGGAAGAGGACTGAGGCATCACCTGTTACCAGTCCTGTTAGAGGAAGAGGACTGAGGCATCACCTGTTACCAGTCCTGTTAGAGGAAGAGGACTGAGGCATCTCCTGTTACCAGTCCTGTTAGAGGAAGAGGACTGAGACATCATCTGTTACCAGTCCTGTTAGAGGAAGAGGACTGAGACATCACCTGTTACCAGTCCTGTTAGAGGACTGAGGCATCACCTGTTACCAGTCCTGTTAGAGGAAGAGGACTGAGACATCACCTGTTACCAGTCCTGTTAGAGGAAGAGGACTGAGACACCTGTTACCAGTCCTGTTAGAGGAAGAGGACTGAGACATCTGTTACCAGTCCTGTTAGAGGAAGAGGACTGAGACATCACCTGTTACCAGTCCTGTTAGAGGAAGAGGACTGAGACATCACCTGTTACCAGTCCTGTTAGAGGAAGAGGACTGAGACATCACCTGTTACCAGTCCTGTTAGAGGAAGAGGACTGAGGCATCACCTGTTACCAGTCCTGTTAGAGGAAGAGGACTGAGACATCACCTGTTACCAGTCCTGTTAGAGGAAGAGACCCTTGCTCCCTTCGGTCTCAACGTAGACTTTGATCTGAAGCCATTCTTGGGGTTATTGTGATTTTGCTGTTCATTGTAAATGTTTGTAGGCCTACGTAGCCAAATTTGATCTATGATCGTATGCTATCCATTCATGCTATCTGTATGTTATTTTTATATCTGAGAATTAACCAATGATATAAGGCCACACCCAGCCATCACCACAGACACCTGTGTGTGTCCTTTGACACTATATAAAGTAGTCACCCGCAGTGTTTGTTATTATACCCTGATGAAGACAGGTTGTCTGTCGAAAACGTTGGTTATTTGGTAATTAAATTATTCCATCTGAGCTCCTAGTGTGTGAGGCTCTCGTTTTCTTTTCCAAGTGTTCTACTCTGCTAGCCAGCACCTCTCCTAAACAGGTGTTCTACTCTGCTAGCCAGCACCTCTCCTAAACAGGTGTTCTACTCCGCTAGCCAGCACCTCTCCTAAACAGGTGTTCTACTCTGCTAGCCAGCACCTCTCCTAAACAGGTGTTCTACTCAGCTAGCCAGCACCTCTCCTAAACAGGTGTTCTACTCTGCTAGCCAGCACCTCTCCTAAACAGGTGTTCTACTCTGCTAGCCAGCAGCTCTCCTAAACAGGTGTGGACACCACTATAGAGGTTACTGAGAGGGCAGCAACAGAAATGGACACCACTATAGAGGTTACTGAGAGGGCAGCAACAGAAATGGACACCACTATAGAGGTTACTGAGAGGGCAGCAACAGAAATGGACACCACTATAGAGGTTACTGAGAGGGCAGCAACAGAAATGGACACCACTATAGAGGTTACTGAGAGGGTCACAACAGAAATGGACACCACTATAGAGGTTACTGAGAGGGCAGCAACAGAAATGGACACCACTATAGAGGTTACTGAGAGGGCAGCAACAGAAATGGACACCACTATAGAGGTTACTGAGAGGGTCACAACAACAGTAACTGGTGGTATATAGTGGTCACAGTGCTCCAAGTGGACTCTGGGAAATAAGGTCTGTGGGTGAGATGGGTTCAGCAGCAGCCATTCAGCCCAGCACAATGTGGAAACAGTTCAAGTGTCAAGTGCAGAGAGAGGAGATACAGAGTGCCTGCAGATGTTGTAGCTTAGCTTTTGCACTGCTTCTGTATTCATATGATGTAGATACATGAATACATCAACAGGTAGACGATGTGGTGCTAAATGTAGCACATGAAGTGATTGCTTACTATAGGGTGTGATACGTACTTGACTTATTGGCTTATATGTTGACTACAATCTACAAACTGTGTCCCATGGTCTACCATGACCACCTTGCTCCGTGGTACTCCTCCGCTTCGGAGTTCATTCATTCATCCATACATCTCTCTCTCTCTCTCTCTCTCTCTCTTTCCATCGATTCAGTCATTCATCTATGTACCTTGCTCCGTAGCAGTCCTCCGGAGCAGTGTTCTGGCGTGCTCGCCAACGACGACGGCTTAACCTTGTCTTTACCGGAGCTGGAGTCGTTGTCCTTGATGATGTCATACTGCCGACAGAACAAGGCGATTACAGCTGCGGGGGAGGGGGAAGGGAAGGGAGGGGTGGGTGGTGGGGGGGTTAGACAAGAGAGATGGGGATTAACATACTGTCATTGTCACTCACAGGCCTGTCATCACTTCCTGTTATTGTAACCTGGGGTAGTAGAAGCATGTTGAAAAGGTAGCTGTCTCATTACCCAGGGAGTGTATGGTGGTGATCACAATGGTGGAGTTGATGGTGGTGTCTTTATTTTTCAGCAGGGGGAAGATTAGTATATTGCATCGATAGTGTATTCAGAACTGTAATGGCCGTCGAAGGGAGTAGACCAAGGCGCAGCGGGTTGAATGCTCATAATTAACTTTATTTAGAACACTAAACAAAACAAGAAAAAAAACGACAGCCAAACAGTACTGTCAGGTACACGAAACACTAAACAGAAAATAACCACCCACAACCACAATGAGAAAAAAAAACCTACTTAAATATGGTCTCTAATCAGAGGCAAACGAGATACAGCTGCCTCCAATTAGAGACCAATCCCAAACACTTCCAACCTAGACATAGACAACCTAGAATAAACATAGAAATAGACTAACATAGAACATAACCCAAAAACCCCAAAACACACAAAACAAACACCCCCTGCCACGCCCTGACCAAACTACAATGACAAATAACCCCTTTTACTGGTCAGGACGTGACAAGAACCATCCGTAGACTGATGCTCATTGCCTGAGAGGTGGTCGTAAAGGGTTGCAAAATTCTGGAAAACGTTCCCAAAATTCCATTTTAAATCTGGGACTCTTCTAAATCAAATCAAATTGTATTTCTCATGTTTTTCGTAAAACAAAAGGAGTAGACTAACAGTGAAATGCTTACGAGCCTTTCCCAACAATGCAGAGAGAAAAACGGAAAAATTATAGAAAAAGAACACAAGGAATAAATATACAATGAGTAACGATATCTTGGCTATATACACGTGGTACCAGTACTGAGTTGATGTGCTGGGGTAATGTAATTGACGTAGTAGGTAGGTATAAAGTAACTAGGCAACAGGATAGATAATAAACAGTAACAGCAGCGTATGTGATGAGTCAAAAGAGTTGGGGGGGGGGGGGTCAATGCAGATTCTCCAGGTAGCCATTGATTTACTATGTAACTATTTAGCAGTCTTATGGAATGGAGGTAGAAGCTGTTCAGGGTGCTGTTTGTCCCAGACTTGGCCCTCCGGTACCACTTGCTGTGCGGTAGCAGAGATATCAGTCTACAACTTGGGTGGCTGGAGTCATTGATAATTTTTTAGTGCCTTCCTCAGACACCGCCTGGCAGGGAGGTCGGTCCCAGTGATGTACTGGGCCGAACGCACTACCCTCTGTAGAACCTTGCGGTCAGATGATAAGCAGGTCCTGGATGAGAATGGTAGCTGGTTGATCTGCCTGTTTGTTTCCCTGGATGAGAATGTTAGCTGGTTGATCTGCCTGTTTGTTTCCCTGGATGAGAATGTTAGCTGGGTTGATCTGCCTGTTAGGTTCCCTGGATGAGAATGTTAGCTGGTTGATCTGCCTGTTAGGTTCCCTGGATGAGAATGTTAGCTGGGTTGATCTGCCTGTTAGGTTCCCTGGATGAGAATGTTAGCTGGTTGATCAGCCTGTTAGGTTCCCTGGATGAGAATGTTAGCTGGGTTGATCTGCCTGTTAGGTTCCCTGGATGAGAATGTTAGCTGGGTTGATCTGCCTGTTAGGTTCCCTGGATGAGAATGTTAGCTGGTTGATCTGCCTGTTAGGTTCCCTGGATGAGAATGTTAGCTGGGTTGATCTGCCTGTTAGGTTCCCTGGATGAGAATGTTAGCTGGTTGATCTGCCTGTTAGGTTCCCTGGATGAGAATGGTACAGAAGCTGTGAGTGTATATAACAGTATATATAGTAGTGTATATATAATAGTATATATAATAGTGTATATAATAGTGTATATAATACTATATATAATAGTATATATAATTGGGTATATAATAGTATATATAATAGGGTATATAATAGTGTATATATAATAGGGTATATAATAGTGTATATATAATAGTGTATATAGTAGTGTATATATAATAGGGTATATAATAGTGTATATAAAAGTGTATATATAATAGGGTATATAGTAGTGTATATATAATAGGGTATATAATAGTGTATATAAAAGTGTATATATAATAGGGTATATAGTAGTGTATATATAATAGGGTATATAGTAGTGTATATATAATAGGGTATATAATTGTGTATATAATAGGGTATATAGTAGTGTATATATAATAGGGTATATAGTAGTGTATATATAATAGGGTATATAGTAGTGTATATATAATAGGGTATATAGAAGTGTATATATAATAGTGTATATAGTAGTGTATATATAATAGGGTATATAGTAGTGTATATATAATAGGGTATATAGTAGTGTATATATAATAGGGTATATAGAAGTGTATATATAATAGTGTATATAGTAGTGTATATATAATAGGGTATATAGTAGTGTATATATAATAGGGTATATAGTAGTGTATATATAATAGGGTATATAGTAGTGTATATATAATAGTGTATATAGTAGTGTATATATAATAGGGTATATAGTAGTGTATATATAATAGGGTATATAGAAGTGTATATATAATAGGGTATATAGTAGTGTATATATAATAGGGTATATAGTAGTGTATATATAATAGGGTATATAGTAGTGTATATATAATAGGGCATATACTAGTGTACATATAATAGTATATATAATAGTGTATATATATAATAGTTTATGTAATAATGTATATATAATAGTGTATATATAATGCTGTGTATATATTAGGGTATTTAATAGTGCTTATCATATGTTAAGGGCAGGGACACAGAGATCTCACCACGAAGACCATACGTAGCACTGAGATTGACGTAGCTAGCTGAATGTCATGCACCTTCCTATACAGTGGTACTATAGTAACGCTGCTGGAAGCCAGCATGGAAAGGCTAGACCATGTTGTCGTTCAGACACACACAGTGTTTGACAAATTGCCTCTATTATAAAGCAATACCAAATGTGTTCTCATTGCAATTTCATGTAGGTATTTTCTTCTTCTTTAATTCACGGCCTCCTACAATCCCCCTCCGATGGTTTCCATTCAGAAGTCAAATCTGAGGTGCCTTTTTATATCCAGGAAGCAGACGATCCTGAGAATGACGTGAAGTCAGCAAACCATTTATCTACCCATCACCAGGAGAAACTGGCAATTCAATTCAATCTTCTGTGTGTTGAATTCTTTATGAGGGTATAGAGTAGCTGTTCATTTCCTACGCCAGAGAAAAGCCAATGGTGTGACGATGCTATTGCTAGTTTACAAAGCACTCATAACACATTTATAAGCTATTTAATAAGAATGTGTAAACCTTCGTCCCATTACCCCATACACTAAGAGGTGTAGAGTTGGTGATGGTACTGACAGTTACTGCCTCCCAAATAGCACCCTATTCCCTTCATATAGCACCCTATCACCCTATTCCCTTCAAATATCACCCTATTCCCTTCAAATATCACCCTATTCCCTTCATATAGCACCCTATTCCCTTCATATAGCACCCTATCACCATATTCCCTTCAAATAGCACCCTATTCCCTTCAAATATCACCCTATTCCCTTCAAATAGCACCCTATTCCCTTCAAATATCACCTTATCACCCTATTCCCTTCAAATATCACCCTATTCCCTTCATATAGCACCTTATCACCCTATTCCCTTCAAATATCACCCTATTCCCTTCAAATAGCACCCTATCACCATATTCCCTTCAAATAGCACCCTATTCCCTTCAAATAGCACCCTATTCCCTTCAAATATCACCCTATTCCCTTCATATAGCACCCTATTCCCTTCATATAGCACCCTATCACCATATTCCCTTCAAATAGCACCCTATTCCCTTCAAATATCACCCTATTCCCTTCAAATAGCACCCTATTCCCTTCATATAGCACCCTATCACCATATTCCCTTCAAATAGCACCCTATTCCCTTCAAATATCACCCTATTCCCTTCAAATAGCACCCTATTCCCTTCATATAGCACCCTATTCCCTTCATATAGCACCCTATCACCATATTCCCTTCAAATAGCACCCTATTCCCTTCAAATATCACCCTATTCCCTTCATATAGCACCTTATCACCCTATTCCCTTCAAATAGCACCCTATTCCCTTCAAATAGCACCCTATTCCCTTCATATAGCACCTTATCACCCTATTCCCTTCAAATAGCACCCTATTCCCTTCAAATATCACCCTATTCCCTTCAAATATCACCCTATTCCCTTCAAATATCACCTTATCACCCTATTCCCTTCAAATATCACCCTATTCCCTTCAAATATCACCCTATTCCCTTCAAATATCACCTTATCACCCTATTCCCTTCAAATAGCACCCTATTCCATTCAAATATCACCCTATTCCATTCAAATAGCACCCTATTCCCTTCAAATAGCACCCTATTCCATTCAAATATCACCCTATTCCCTTCATAGTGCCCTATTCCCTTCATATGATGCTCTCTATATAGTGGGTATGGTGCCATCTGGGACGCACAGAGTCATTTTATATTTTACATCACAGAGGCTCCTGTCTTCAGAGGCTCCTGTCTTCAGAGGCTCCTGTCTTCAGAGGCTCCTGTCTTCTCTCCTGTCTTCAGGGGCTCCTGTCTTCAGAGGCTTCTGTCTTCAGAGGCTTATATCTTCTCTCCTGTCTTCAGAGGCTCCTGTCTTCTCTCCTGTCTTCAGAGACTCCTGTCTTCTCTCCAGGCTTCAGAGGCTCCTGTCTTCTCTCCAGGCTTCAGAGGCTCCTGTCTTCTCTCCTGTCTTCAGAGGGTCCTGTCTTCAGAGGCTCCTGTCTTCAGAGGCTCCTGTCTTCTCTCCAGGCTTCAGAGGCTCCTGTCTTTAGAGGCTCCTGTCTTCTCTCCTGTCTTCAGAGGCTCCTGTCTTCTCTCCTGTCTTCAGAGGCTCCTGTCTTCTCTCCTGTCTTCAGAGGCTCCTGTCTTCTCTCCTGTCTTCAGAGACTCCTGTCTTCGCTCCTGTCTTCAGAGGCTCCTGTCTTCAGAGGCTCCTGTCTTCTCTCCAGGCTTCAGAGGCTCCTGTCTTCAGAGGCTCCTGTCTTCTCTCCTGTCTTCAGAGGCTCCTGTCTTCTCTCCTGTCTTCAGAGGCTCGTGTCTTCTCTTTCGGCTTCCTTCGTTTATTTTTATTAACCCTTTCCACAGCCAGGTACCTGGGGTAGGAAACCCTGTGTGCTTCCAAATAATCTCACTGTGCACTCGTTCACTGCTTCGCACAAAAGAAAACGCATTGGATTGGTACAGGCATGGGCTAGTGGGAGTTACCACCATGTTTCTTTTTTTTTTTACTTTCAAATCAGTGAAGAGAAGTAAACAAGTGGATACTTTAGGAAGAAGGAGAGCTAATTGGGAAATAGCCCCAGTTCGTGCAGGTACATGGGGTATCCCAGCCTACCACGTCTCATTGGGTCACACTGCTAATCAATGAGAATAGATGCATGAGGCATGGCTAATCATTACCAGCGTGGAGGGTTAAATATCTGGGAGCAGTGGGAGAAGTGTGAGGTAGATTTGACATGATCATAGAGGGGAATATATGTAGAAATACTGAGCCATACTGTTAATGTGGTCTTACTTAAATTAGAACAAAACCCGATTTGGCCTATATGGTCCTCTTAGTATTGTCGTCAAAAGATGACCTTGAAGTGCTTTGATTGATTCATTGATTGGTTGATTGATTAAATAATTGATTGATTGATTGATTGACAGAGAAACCAGCACCTGAAGCACTATCTGAACTCGTACTCCCTAGCTCATCGTTAATGATCCTGTAAATAACTCGTACTCCCTAGCTCATCATTAATGATCCTGTAAATAAGTCTTACTCCCTAGCTCATCGTTAATGATCCTGTAAATAACTCGTACTCCCTAGCTCATCGTTAATGATCCTGTAAATAACTCGTACTCCCTAGCTCATCGTTAATGATCCTGTAAATAACTCGTACTCCCTAGCTCATCATTAATGATCCTGTAAATAACTCTTACTCCCTAGCTCATCGTTAATGATCCTGTAAATAACTCGTACTCCCTAGCTCATCGTTAATGATCCTGTAAATAACTCGTACTCCCTAGCTCATCGTTAATGATCCTGTAAATAACTCGTACTCCCTAGCTCATCGTTAATGATCCTGTAAATAACTCTTACTCCCTAGCTCATCGTTAATGATCCTGTAAATAACTCTTACTCCCTAGCTCATCGTTAATGATCCTGTAAATAACTCGTACTCCCTAGCTCATCGTTAATGATCCTGTAAATAACTCTTACTCCCTAGCTCATCGTTAGTGATCCTGTAAATAACTTGTACTCCCTAGCTCATCGTTAATGATCCTGTAAATAACTCGTACTTCCTAGCTCATTGTTAATGATCCTGTAAATAACTCGTACTCCCTAGCTCATCGTTAATGATCCTGTAAATAACTCTTACTCCCTAGATCATCGTTAATGATCCTGTAAATAACTCTTACTCCCTAGCTCATCGTTAATGAGCCTGTAAATAACTCGTACTCCCTAGCTCATCATTAATGATCCTGTAAATAACTCGTACTCCCTAGCTCATCGTTAATGATCCTGTAAATAACTCCTACTCCCTAGCTCATCGTTAATGATCCTGTAAATAACTCTTACTCCCTAGCTCATCATAAATGATCCTGTAAATAACTCGTACTCCCTAGCTCATCGTTAATGATCCTGTAAATAACTCGTACTCCCTAGCTCATCGTTAATGATCCTGTAAATAACTCGTACTCCCTAGCTCATCATAAATGATCCTGTAAATAACTCGTACTCCCTAGCTCATCGTTAATGATCCTGTAAATAACTCGTACTCCCTAGCTCATCATTAATGATCCTGTAAATAACTCGTACTCCCTAGCTCATCATTAATGATCCTGTAAATAACTCGTACTCCCTAGCTCATCGTTAATGATCCTGTAAATAACTCTTACTCCCTAGCTCATCGTTAATGATCCTGTAAATAACTCTTACTCCCTAGCTCATCGTTAATGATCCTGTAAATAACTCGTACTCCCTAGCTCATCGTTAATGATCCTGTAAATAACTCGTACTCCCTAGCTCATCGTTAATGATCCTGTAAATAACTCTTACTCCCTAGCTCATCGTTAATGATCCTGTAAATAATGTAAAACATATACAGTTAATAAATTATTAAGATCACTGCTGTACCTGTAGTGATCACTGCTGTACCTGTAATGATCACACCTGTACCTGTAAAGCCAGTCCGTACCTGTAAAGCCAGTCTGTACCTGTAAAGCCAGTCTGTACCTGTAAAGCCAGTCTGTACCTGTAAAGCCAGTCTGTACCTGTAAAGCCAGTCTGTACCTGTAAAGCCAGTATGTACCTGTAAAGCCAGTCTGTACCTGTAAAGCCAGTATGTACCTGTAAAGCCAGACCTTACCTGTAAAGCCAGTCAATACCTGTAAAGCCAGTCTGTACCTGTAAAGCCAGTATGTACCTGTAAAGCCAGTCCGTACCTGTAAAGCCAGTATGTACCTGTAAAGCCAGACCTTACCTGTAAAGCCAGTCAATACCTGTAAAGCCAGTCCTTACCTGTAAAGCCAGTCCTTACCTGTAAAGTCAGTCCATACCTGTAAAGCCAGTATGTACCTGTAAAGCCAGTCCATACCTGTAAAGTCAGTCCGTACCTGTAAAGCCACTATGTACCTGTAAAACCAGTCCTTACCTGTAAAGCCAGTATGTACCTGTAAAACCAGTCCTTACCTGTAAAACCAGTCCTTACCTGTAAAGCCAGTATGTACCTGTAAAACCAGTCCTTACCTGTACAGCCAGTATGTACCTGTAAAACCAGTCCTTACCTGTACAGTCAGTATGTACCTGTAAAACCAGTCCTTACCTGTAAAACCAGTCCTTACCTGTACAGTCAGTATGTACCTGTAAAACCAGTCCTTACCTGTAAAACCAGTATGTACCTGTAAAACCAGTCCTTACCTGTACAGCCAGTATGTACCTGTAAAACCAGTCCTTACCTGTACAGCCAGTATGTACCTGTAAAACCAGTCCTTACCTGTACAGCCAGTATGTACCTGTAAAACCAGTCCTTACCTGTACAGTCAGTATGTACCTGTAAAACCAGTCCTTACCTGTAAAACCAGTATGTACCTGTAAAACCAGTCCTTACCTGTACAGCCAGTATGTACCTGTAAAACCAGTCCTTACCTGTACAGCCAGTATGTACCTGTAAAACCAGTCCTTACCTGTACAGTCAGTATGTACCTGTAAAACCAGTCCTTACCTGTACTGCCAGTATGTACCTGTAAAACCAGTCCTTACCTGTAAAACCAGTATGTACCTGTAAAACCAGTATGTACCTGTAAAACCAGTCCTTACCTGTACAGACAGTATGTACCTGTAAAACCAGTCCTTACCTGCCCACATGAGAAGCACTACCACGATGATGATCATTTCCCCAGTCTGGAGCTGTCGGGACTTGTCCACTCCCTCCACAGCAGGGTCATCTGTGGGAAAAGAGACAACAGACCTGGCTAGTATCAGTCAGTACCAAGACTATAATACACAAGAGAGACCATAGGCTAAAGACTATAATACACAAGAGAGACCATAGGCTAAAGACTGTAATACACAAGAGAGACCATAGGCCAAAGACTGTAATACACAAGAGAGACCATAGGCTAAAGACTATAATACACAAGAGAGACCATAGGCCAAAGACTATAATACACAAGAGAGAAAACTAACAGTCAGTACCAGTCAGTACCAGTCAGTACCAGACAACAGTCAGTACCAGACAACAGACAGTACCAGTCAGCACCAGACAACAGACAGTACCAGTCAGTACCAAACAACAGTCAGTACCAGACAACAGTCAGTACCAGACAACAGAGAGTACCAGTCAGCACCAGTCAGTACCAGTCAGTACCAGACAACAGACAGTACCAGACAGTACCAGTCAGTACCAGACAACAGACAGTACCAGACAGTAGCAGTCAGCACCAGTCAGTACCAGTCAGTACCAGACAGTACCAGACAACGGTCAGTACCAGAAACCAGTCAGTATCAGTCAGTACCAGACAATAGTCAGTACCAGACAACAGTCAGCACCAGACAGTACCAGTCAGTACCAGACAACAGACAGTACCAGTCAATACCAACACAGACTGGCCCTTTCTTCTTCAATCCTTTCACCTGTAGCATGGTGGAACGCTTCCATAGCAACTATTCCTTAACCTGTAGCATGGTGGAACGCTTCCATAGCAACTATTATTTAACCTGTAGCATGGTGGAACGCTTCCATAGCAACTATTCTTTAACCTGTAGCATGGTGGAACGCTTCCATAGCAACTATTCTTTAACCTGTAGCATGGTGGAACGCTTCCATAGCAACTATTATTTAACCTGTAGCATGGTGGAACGCTTCCATAGCAACTATTCCTTAACCTGTAACATGGTGGAACGCTTCCATAGCAACTATTATTTAACCTGTAGCATGGTGGAACGCTTCCATAGCAACTATTATTTAACCTGTAGCATGGTGGAACGCTTCCATAGCAACTATTATTTAACCTGTAGCATGGTGGAACGCTTCCATAGCAACTATTCCTTAACCTGTAGCATGGTGGAACGCTTCCATAGCAACTATTCCTTAACCTGTAACATGGTGGAACACTTCCATAGCAACTATTCTTTAACCTGTAGCATGGTGGAACGCTTCCATAGCAACTATTCTTTAACCTGTAGCATGGTGGAACGCTTCCATAGCAACTATTCTTTAACCTGTAGCATGGTGGAACGCTTCCATAGCAACTATTCTTTAACCTGTAGCATGGTGGAACGCTTCCATAGCAACTATTCTTTAACCTGTAGCATGGTGGAACGCTTCCATAGCAACTATTCTTTAACCTGTAGCATGGTGGAACGCTTCCATAGCAACTATTCTTTAACCTGTAGCATGGTGGAACGCTTCCATAGCAACTATTGTTTAACCTGTAGCATACAGCCGGGAAGAACTACTGAATATCAGAGCGACGTCAACATTACGACCAGGAATACGATTTTCTCTGAAGCGGATCCTTTGTTCGCACCATCACCCAGGGCATTTGATCTGATTCCAGAGGCTGACCCAAAACATTGTCGTGGCAGAAATGGTAGATGGCCTCCTGGTCAGACTTCAGAGGCGTGCAGACCACCCACCACTTTCGAGTATACTACTCGCCAATGCCCAGTCTCTTGACAACACTCGTGCAGGCAATACACTGGATCACTGCTACTCTAACTTCTGCGATACATACAAGGCCCTCCTCCGCCCCCCCTTCGGCAAATCTGACCACAACTCCATTTTGCTCCTCCCGTCCTATAGGCAGAAACTCAAACAGGATGTACCGTGACAAGAACTATTCAACGCTGGTCTGACCAATCGGAATCCACGCTTCAAGATTGTTTTGATCACGTGGACTGGGAAATGTTCCGGGCAGCCTCAGAGAATAATATTGAATGATACGCTGATTCTGTGAGTGAGTTTATAAGAAGTTCATTGGAGATATTGTACACACTGTGACTATTAAAACCTACCCTAACCAGAAACCGTGGATAGATGGCAGCATTCGCGCAAAACTGAAAGTGCGAACCACCACATGAAAAGATGACTGAGAGTATGGCCAAATACAAACAGTGTAGTTATTCCATCCGCAAGGCAATCAAACGAGAAATGTCGGTAGAGGGACAAAGCGGAGTCACAATTCAACGCCTCAGACACGAGACATATGTGGCAGGGTCTACAGACAATCACGGACTACAAAAAGAAAACCAGCCACGTCACGGACACCGACGTCTTGCTTCCAGACAAACTAAACACCTTCTTTACCCGCTTTGAGGATAATACCACTGATGAGCCAAAGACTGTGTCCCTCCCTCTCCTTCTCCGTGGCCGACGTAAGACATTTAAACGTGTCAACCCTCGCAAGGCTGCTGGCCCAGACGGCATTCCAAGCTTCGTCCTCAGAGCATGCACAGACCAGCTGGCTGGTATGTTTACGGACATATTCAAACTCTCCCTATCCCAGTCTGCTGTACCCACATGCTTTAAGATGGCCACCATTGTTCCTGTACCCCAGAAGGCACAGGTAACTGAACTAAATGACTATCGCTCCATAGCACACACTTCAGTCATCATGAAGTGCTTTGAGAGACTAGTCAAGGATCATATCACTTCCACCTTACCTGCCACCCTAGACCCACTTCAATTTGCATACCGCTCCAATAGGTCCACAGACGATGCAATCGCCATCACACTGCACACTGCCCTATTCCATCTGGACAAGAGGAATGCCTATGTAAGAATGCTGTTCATTGACTACAGCTCAGCATTCAACACCATAGTAACCTCCAAGCTCATCATTAAACTTGAGACCCTGGGTCTCGACCCCGCCCTGTGCAACTGGGTCCTGGACTTCCTGACGGCCCGCCCCCAGGTGGTGAAGGTAGGAAACAACATCTCCACTTTGCTGATCCTCAACACTGGGGCCCCACAAGGGTGCGTTCTCAGCCCCCTCTTGTACTCCCTGTTCACCCATGACTGCATGGCCATGCACGCCTCCAACTCAATCATCAAGTTTGCAGATGACACAACAGTAGTGGGCTTGATTACCAACAACGACGAAACGGCCTACAGGGAGGAGGTGAGGGTACTAGGAGTGTGGTGTCAGGAAAACAACCTCTCACTCAACGTCAACAAAACAAAGGAGATGATCGTGGACTTCAGGAAACAGCAGAGGGAGCACCCTCCTATCCACATCGACAGGACAGCAGTGGAGAAGGTGGAAAGTTTTAAGTTCCTCGGCGTACACATCACAGACAAACTGAAATGGTCCACCCACACAGACAGTGTAACCAGAATAGAAGGAAGAGTGGGAGGCCCCGATGCACAACTGAGCAAGAGGACAAGTACATTAGAGTGTCTAGTTTGAGAAACAGACGCCTCACAAGTCCTCAACTGGCAGCTTCATTAAATAGTACCCGCAAAACACCAGTCTCAACGTCAACAGTGAAGAGGCGACTCCGGGATGCTGGCCCTCTAGACAGAGTTGCAAAGAAAAAGCCATATCTCAGACTGGCCAATAAAAAGAAAAGATTAAGATGGGCAAAATAACACAGACACTGGACAGAGGATCTCTCACTAGAAGGCCAGCATCCCAGAGTCGCCTCTTCACTGTTGACATTGACTGGAGTGGCAATGCCAAGCGTTGGCTGGAGTGGTGTAAAGCTCGTCGCCATTGGACTCTGGAGCAGTGGAAACACATTCTCTGAATCACGCTTCATCATCTGGCAGTCTGACGGACTAATCTGGGTTTGGTGGATGCCAGGACAACGCTACCTGCCCCAATTGCCAACTGTAAAGTTTGGTGGAGGAGGAATAATGGTCTGCTGGTGGTTTTCATAGTTCACTAATGCAATTCACAAATCTTGTGAACTCACAATTGAAAGACATTCTTTATAATAACTCAGTTTTATCTCAATTCCAGTCGGGTTGTGGAGCCAAGCATAGTACAATTACTGCTGTAAGTAAGGTTGCAGGTGATATTCTAGATGCTCAGGACAAGAAAAATAACTATATTTCACTTTTTATTGACTTATCGAAGGCCTTCGACACTGTTGACCATGCCCTGCGGTTGAATAGACTAAATAAGGTTTAAGTGTTGATGCATTGGATTGGTTCCAAAACTACCTTTCTGACAGAACACAGTGTGTAGCTCAGGAGGGTGTCACGTCCTGACCATAGTATGTTGTTATTTTCTATGGTAGAGTAGGTCAGGGTGTGACAGGGGGTGTTTGTCTATATTTTGTATTTCTATGTTCAGCTTCTAGTTTTGTATGTCTATGTTGGTGTTGTTTGGTATGATCTCCAATTAGAGGCAGCTGGTCGTCGTTGTCTCTAATTGAAGGTCATATTTAAGCTGATGTTTGTCCCACCTGTTTTTGTGGGTGATTATATTTTGTGAGTAGTGTTTGTTTCTCCTCAGCGTCACGGTTTGTTGTTTTATCCTTCGGTTTATTTTGTATTGCATAAAGTTTCACAGTCTAATAAATATGTGGAACGAAACACACGCTGCATTTTGGTCCGATCCTTTAGACAACCGTGACAGAGGGTATGAAATCTGAGTTTCGAAGGCTTACAAAAGGAGTTCCCCAGGGCCCAATTTTAGGTCTCATCCTTTTTTACACTGTATATAAATGATATAGGGAAGACTGTTGACTCTGTAAATCTCCATCTGTATGCTGATGATACAATTATTTATTCTAGCGCATCTAATATTGAGAAGGCTTTTCAGGACTTACAGTTGGCCTTTGATGTTATTCAAAGGCAGCCTTTCCCAATTGAAACTTGTGCTTAATGAAAGTAAAACAAAGTTTATGGTTTTCTCTTCCCTGAAAGTAAACAGATGGAGTAACTTGCAGATTTTAACTATAAAGGACAGCAAATTGATAGGGTCACCTCCTATAAGTATCTTGGGATTTGGTTAGATGAAAAAGTAGAATTTTAAACAGCACATTGATAACTTGACCCAGAAACTGAAGTTGGAGTTGGGCTTCTATTTCAGGAACAAATATTTGTTTTTCAGGAAATATCTTGTTCAAAGCACTTATTTTTAATCAGTACTGGATGATGGTGATATTGTCTATATGCAGGCCTCAGAAAGTACCTTGAAAACTCTGGACACAGTATATTACGGTGCTTTAACATCTATTACCAACGCTAGATCACTGACCCATCACTGTGATCTGTATGCTAAGGTGCAATGGACCTGTCTCTCTACCCGGAGGCTAAAGCACTGGAACACTTTTGTGTACAAAGCATTGATGAGACAACTCCCTTTGTATCTCTGTTCTTTACTGACCAGACCAGTCATTCAATATAGTCTTCGTTCACAGTCTCTGCGGTCCTTGTCCGTTCCTCAAGGCTTAGAACTGAGATGGAGAAACAATATTTTTCCCATAATGCCCCTTCATCTTGGAACCATGCTTCATGAGATTGTAAAGTTAGGGGAGTTATAGTGTCCTTGTCTGTTTTTAAGACTCTGATCGACAACACTGCAGTTGTTTCTAATCTTCAGTTGTATCTTTAGCTTTGTGACACTTTGCCATTTGTGTGTATTCTGTATTTTTTTTCTGTAATGTTTTATGGATACGTTGCTATTTCCCTGTTTTGCCTTCTTGCCAGGTCACCCTTGCAAAATAGGTTTTTATCCTCAATGGGTTTCACCTGGTTAAATAAAGGTTACAAAAAAAAAATGCTCTTGTGGCTGAATGGAATCAAGTCCCCCTGCAGCAATGTTCCCACATCTAGTGGAAAGCCTTCCCAGAAGAGTGGAGGCTGTTATAGCAGCAATGTTCCAACATCTAGTGGAAAGCCTTCCCAGAAGAGTGGAGGCTGTTATAGCAGCAAAGGGGGGACCAACTCTATATTAATGCCCATGATTTTCGATTTAGATGTTCGATGAGCAGGTGTCCACATACTTTTGGTCAGGTAGCGTATATATACAGTACCAGTCAAAAGTTTGGACACACCTACTCATTCAAAGGTTTTTCTTTATTTTTTTTTACTATTTTCTACATTGTAGAATAACAGTGAAGACATCAAAAACTATGAAATAACACATATGGAATCATGTAGTAACCAAAAAAGTGTTAAACAGATCAAAATATATTTTAAATTTGAGATTCTTTAAAGTAGCCAGCCTTTGATTTATGACAGCTCCTCAGCCCGGAGCCTCCAGCGACGCTCCTCAGCCCGGAGTCTTCTGAAGGGGAGCTACGCCCAGAACCAGAGCCACCTCCGTAGTGGGAGGATTGGCGAAGGGGGGGTGTAGCACAGTGACCGTCGTTGACGGTGGCCACCCTCCCTTCCCTCCCTTTAGGTTTGGGGTTGTTTTTGTGAAGGTTTTGTTTTTGAGGTGCATTCGGGGTCTGCACCTTTGGGGAGAGGGGGGGGTACTGTCACATCCTGACCAGTAAAAGGGGTTATTTGTCATTGTAGTTTGGTCAGGGCGTGGCAGGGGGTGTTTGTTTTGTGTGTTTCGGTGTTTTTGGTTTAGGTTCTATGTTTTCTATGTCTATATCTAGTTTTCTATTTCTATGTTGGGTTTTTGGCAATGATCTCCAATTAGAGGCAGCTGGTTGTCGTTGTCTCTAATTGGAGGCCATATTTAGTTGTGTTTGTTTCACTTGTGTTTTGTGGGTGATTATTTTCCTGTATAGCCTGTGTTGCATTATGGAACTGTTTCGTCATGTTGTTTAAGTGTGATCTTTAAATAAATTAAGAAGATGAGCACTATACTTCCTGCGCCTTGGTCCTATCCTTACGACGCCTATGACACCCACGATCACGCATCAACACAGTTCACTTTCATAGCAGCCATGTTGCATTCATTCTAGCCTCTATGCACTCTCCTACTCTCACATTTTCCTTTCATTTGTGGACTTCAATGCACAACACATCACCTGTATGTGACCAGGTGAAAAAACCTTTCCAAGCCAAACCATATCATAACCGCTGCACACAGCCTACATCGTTGTCCCCATATTAGCTAAAGTAACGTCCTAGTCAACATAGCTAATAGAACTAATGCATTTAGTAAACCCGTTATAGTCATGCAGTAACGTTACAGTGTATAGTCAGTAAGCGGTTACACCGGCGGGCCCCGGTGGCAATAAATTAATAAAACCAAAAGCTTACCTTGACTTGGAAGAGTTCCAGTGTTGTGTTGGATAGTCATAGCCAGTTAACTAACATAGCCTGTTTGAGCCTGGTGTTTGAGTAACTAAACTAGCCAGTAGCATTTTCTAGCTAAATAAGTGAAACTGAAAGTGAAAAAAATGTGACGAAATCTCCCTCTCTTGCTTGAAATTGATTTGTTGAAAACTGGTCAACTATTGTCTTTCTCTCTCTTTGAGTCAACTACTCATCACATGTGATGCACTGCACGTATGCTTCCAGTACTAGATTCATTCTCTGATCCCTTGATTGGGTAGAAAACATGTCAGTTCATGCTGCAAGAGCTCTGATAGGTTGGAGGACGTCCTCCGGAAATTGTCATAATTACTGTGTAAGTCTATGGATGGGGGTGAAAACCATGAGCCTCCTAGGTTTTGTATTGAAGTCAATGTACCCAGAGGAGGACGGAAGCTAGCTGTCCTCCAGCTACACCATGGTGCTACCCCTACAGAGTGCTGTTGAGGCTACTGTAGACCTTCATTGCAAAACAGTGTGTTTTAATCAATTATTTATTTACATGTGAATATATTTAGTATAGTTTTTTTAATGACAACTTTTTCAATGTTTTAAAATGTTTATTTTTATGATATTCACTGAGGAGGATGGTTCTCCCATTCCTCCTCTGAGGAGCCTCCACTGGTGTAGTCAGCTTTTGATCTATAGAATATAATTATGACTCCGAGGCAGATACTGACAGACATAAATCCTGTTCTCCTTGGCGTTGATCCCTAACCAATACATTCATTAAAATTAACAATGACAAAGCTGCGGTTTCAATAGCATACAATGCAGTATGTGTGGATGGATGGATAGGGGAATTTGAATAGGTTATTGTGTGGAATTTGTATAAGAATCTGGAAAAACAAGCATAGTTCAATTTCATTACTGCCTCGTAAAAATATAAAAACGCACACACGTGCTTTTGCAGGCCATAAAGAGAGGCCTTCAGAAGAGAGAGGACTGCATCCCAAATGGTACCATATTTCCTATATAGTGCACTACTTTTGACCAGAGCTCTATGGGCCCTTGGTTAAAAATAAGTGCACTGTAAAGGGAACAGGGTGCCGTTTGGGATGCTGAACAAAGAGTTTCTCCTTGCTCTCAGAACAGTCGTCAGGCCAGCTGGGAAAAACACTGAGTAGTGTTTTATTATATTTTATTTATACAGTGTTCTGGAATGGGACAAATCTGGCTCCGCATGTATACTGCAGCACTGAACCTGACCCTGGGTCTGCTTCCCAAAATGGCACCTTATTCTCTATATAGTATACTACTTTAGACCAGGACCCATAGGGGTTGGTATTGTAACGGCTGTCTTCTGAAATGAACCAAGGCGCAGCAGGTATGTGAATACTCATGGTCATTTATTGCCAATAAAGGAGTAGAGCATTCACTTAACAACAAAAAGGGTGACAACAGTGACAGTTCTACAGGCTAATACAAGCAGTGTAAAAAACAACCACCCACCACCCCACAAGGCAAAGTAGGCACCTTATGTGTGACTCCCAATCAACCACAACCCTCTACAGCTGTGCTTGATTGGAAGTCACACGGCCAAAATCAATGAAACAATAAAAAACACACACTCCCTCCTGCCACGTCCTGACCCAACTACCCCCTCTACTGGTCAGGACGTGACAGGTATATAGTATACTACTTTAGACCAGGACCCATAGGGGTTGGTATATAGTATACTACTTTAGACCAGGGTCCATAGGGGTTGGTATATAGTATACTACTTTAGACCAGGACCCATAGGGGTTGGTATATAGTATACTACTTTAGACCAGGGCACATAGGGGTTGGTATATAGTATACTACTTTAGACCAGGACCCATAGGGGTTGGTATATAGTATACTACTTTAGACCAGGACCCATAGGGGTTGGTATATAGTATACTACTTTAGACCAGGACCCATTGGGGTTGGTATATAGTATACTACTTTAGACCAGGACCCATAGGGGTTGGTATATAGTATACTACTTTAGACCAGGACCCATAGGTGTTGGTATATAGTATACTACTTTAGACCAGGACCCATAGGGGTTGGTATATGGTATACTACTTTAGACCAGGACCCATAGGGGTTGGTATATAGTATACTACTTTAGACCAGGACCCATAGGGGTTGGTATATAGTATACTACTTTAGACCAGGACCCATAGGGGTTGGTATATAGTATACTACTTTAGACCAGGACCCATAGGGGTTGGTATATAGTATACTACTTTAGACCAGGGCCCATAGGGGTTGGTATATAGTATACTACTTTAGACCAGGACCCATAGGTGTTGGTATATAGTATACTACTTTAGACCAGGACCCATAGGTGTTGGTATATGGTATACTACTTTAGACCAGGACCCATAGGGGTTGGTATATAGTATACTACTTTAGACCAGATCCCTGAATAGGGGTTGGTATATAGTATACTACTTTAGACCAGATCCCTGAATAGGTGTTGGTATATAGTATACTACTTTAGACCAGATCCCTGAATAGGTGTTGGTATATAGTATACTACTTTAGACCAGATCCCTGAATAGGTGTTGGTATATAGTATACTACTTTAGACCAGGACCCATAGGTGTTGGTATATAGTATACTACTTTAGACCAGATCCCTGAATAGGGGTTGGTATATAGTATACTACTTTAGACCAGATCCCTGAATAGGGGTTGGTATATAGTATACTACTTTAGACCAGATCCCTGAATAGGTGTTGGTATATAGTATACTACTTTAGACCAGATCCCTGAATAGGGGTTGGTATATAGTATACTACTTTAGACCAGATCCCTGAATAGGGGTTGGTATATAGTATACTACTTTAGACCAGATCCCTGAATAGGTGTTGGTATATAGTATACTACTTTAGACCAGATCCCTGAATAGGGCTTGGTATATAGTATACTACTTTAGACCAGATCCCTGAATAGGTGTTGGTATATAGTATACTACTTTAGACCAGATCCCTGAATAGGTGTTGGTATATAGTATACTACTTTAGACCAGATCCCTGAATAGGTGTTGGTATATAGTATACTACTTTAGACCAGGACCCATAGGGGTTGGTATATAGTATACTACTTTAGACCAGGACCCATAGGGGTTGGTATATAGTATACTACTTTAGACCAGATCCCTGAATAGGGGTTGGTATATAGTATACTACTTTAGACCAGATCCCTGAATAGGGAATATGGTTATTTGGATGTAAACATGCCAACTCTTTGTACTCTATGTGAACTGTGTACTTCCGATGGAGTTATATAGAAAAATTCACACATCTGATAAAGAGGTCCCTTTAGACACAATTACTGTGATACTTCAAATGAAAGACAGTGAGTGAATCATCAGTCAGAACCTATCTGAAACCAGCTGCACAGGCTTGACAACAGACAACAGTTAGAAAGCAAAACACAACACTGTCTGCCTCCCAATAAGCTGTAAAACAGACTGTTTCTGAACAGATGAACACAAACACATCTTTGCAGCAGGAGAACGATAAGCTTGTTCAGCTCATATCAAATGAATGGTGCATTTAATGTCTACAACTGTAGACAGACTGAATCGTTCCAGAAGTAAATCGAATCATGTAAAACAGCCCCGGACCATTATTCCTCCTCCACCAAACTTTACAGTTGGCACTATGCATTGGGGTAGGTAGCGTTGTCCTGACATCCGCCTAACCCAGAAGCGTGATTCATGACTCCAGAGAACGTGTTTCCACTGCTCCAGAGTCCAATGGTGGCGAGCTTTACACCACTCCAGTCGACGCTTGGCATTGCGCATGGTGATCTTAGGCTTATGTGCGGATGCTCGGCCATAGAAACCCATTTCATGAAGCGCCCAACAAACAGTTGTTGTGCGGACGTTGGAACAAGGTAGTGAGTGTTGCAACCGAGGACAGACATTTTTTTGGCGAGCTACGCCCTTGAACAGTCCGCGGTCCCGTTCTATGAGCTTGTGTGGACTACCACTTTGCGGCTGAGCCGTTGTTGCTCCTAGACGTTTCCGCTTCACGATAACAGCACTTAGAGTTGACCAGATTAGCTCTAGCAGGGCAGAAATGTGACAAACTGACTTGTTGGAAAGGTGGCATTTTATGACAGTGACATGTTGAATGTCACTGAGCTCTTTGGCCAATGTTTGTCTATGGAGATCGCATGGCTGTGTGGTCGATTTTATACACCTGTCAGCAACGGGTGTGGCTGAAATAGCTAAATCCACAAATTTCAAATGGGTGTCCACATATTTTAGTATATGCTGTACATATATACACAGTACCAGTTAAAAGTTTGGACACACCTACTCATTCAAGGGTTTTTCTTTAAATTTACTATTTTCTACATTCTAGAATAATAGTGAAGAGATCAAAACTATTAAATAACACATATGGTATCATGTAGTAACCAAAAAAGTGTTAAACAAATGAAAATGTATTTTATATTGGAGATTCTTCAAAGTTGCCACCCTTTGCCTTGATGACAGCTTTGCACACTCTTGGTGTTCTCTCAACCAGCTTCACCTGGAATGCTTTTCCAACAGTGAAGGAGTGAAGGAGTTCCCACATATGCTGAGCACTTGTGGCTGCTTTTCCTTCACTCTGCGGTCCAACTCATCCCAAACCATCTCAATTGGGTTGAGGTCGGGTGATTGTGGAGGCCAGGCCATCTAATGCAGCACTCCATCACTCTCCTTGGTCAAATACCCCTTACACAGCCTGTTTTGGGTCATTGTCCTGTTGAAAAACAAATGATTGTCCCACTAAGCGCAAACCAGATGGGATCGGGAATTGCTGCAGAATTCTGTGGTAGCCATGCTGGTTAAGTGTGCCTTGAATTCTAAATAAATCACAAAAAGTGTCCCCAGCAAAGCACCCCCACATCTCCTCCTCCATGATTCATGGTGGGAACCACACATGTGGTGATCATCTGTTCACCTGCTCTGCATCTCACAAAGACACAGTGGTTGGTACCTTGTCACAACACAACTGATTGGCACAAACGCATTAGAAGGAAAGAAATTCCACAAATTAACTTTTAACCTGTTAATTGAAATGCATTCCAGGCATTCCAAGCAGCCAACAAGTGCTCAGCATATGTGGGAACTCCTTCAAGACTGTTGGAAAAGCATTCCAGGTGAAGCTGGTTGAGAGAATGCCTTGTTACCCCTCTGCTGGGTCACAAGGAACCGGATGCATCTGGGAAAGGGAAAGAGAGCCTGTGACGCTACTTGGACGACATGGTTCCCGTTATGTCTGGCAAAAACCAAACACTGCATTCTACAGTAAGAACCTCATACCAAAGGTCAGGCATGGTGGTGGTCGTGTGATGGTTTGCTGCCTCATGTCTTAACATTGAAGGAACCATGAATTGTGCTCTATATCAGAGAATTCTACAGGAGAATGTCAGGCCATCTGTCCGTAGGGGCATCGGGTGTTGTATAACTTTGTTTATTAAAACAATTAGTATCCATTTTTATTGTTATTTGTTTACTCGGGTTCCCTTTATCTAGGTTTTGGTTGAAAATCTGATTACATTTAGTGAGAAAAATAGGCAAAAATAGAGAAAATCAGAAAGTGGGCAAATACTTTTTCACGGCACTGTAGGAGATTTGCTGGTGGGAATAATAACACTGTTATTGATTCTGGACTGTATAGCTGTGTCTCATTGGAAGACCTGTACATGCATTCGGCTGCTCTGCTAATCAATTAAGTTTGAATGGGAGATTGAATGTGAGATGGGAAAAAGCGTTCTGCTTTGGCTGTAACAAAACATCCCTGAAACGTCTCTGTGATGTTGTGAAGAAGCCAGATTAAAAAGGCTTTTCAAAGCACAGCCGATGCTCGGTCGGTGGGTCTGAATCTCATATAAAAGAGAGATTTGTGACATTACTTTAAGGAGGTGAGTTGTAATTTAATTGTGTGGTGGAGAGGGGGACAGATGAGGCTATTTTGGGATGGAGGTGGAGGTTGAATTCCAGACGTCCTCTCCTCTCCTCTCCTCTCCTCTCCTCTCCTCTCCTCTCCTCTCCTCTCCTCTCCTCTCTCCTCTCTCCTCTCTCCTCTCTCCTCTCCTCTCCTCTCCATCTTTAAATGAAATTATGGTCAGAAAGACAAATTAAACTCCATCTTTCATCGAATCAGATGGGTTATTCATGATTATTTCATTGGCAAAGTGGGCAAACTTAGGCAGGAAATGCCAACAACGAACAGTGAGCAATTGTATTCATGCATAAAAAAAAAATAAAAAAAATGAAAGAAAAGCATTGCAAGTTTGAATTTTGTAAAGTTAGTGTGGGAGAGGTTTAAAAATATTTTTTATCGATCAATAATGACAAACCTCCTGGCATTGACAACTTAGATGGAAAGCTACTGAGGATGGTAGTTGACTCTATAGCCACTCCCTTCTATCATATTTTTTTGTATCTGTCCTCAGGCCTGGAGGGAAGCCAAAGTAATTCCGCTACCCAAGAGTGGTAAAGCGGCCTTTACTGGTTCTAACAGCAGACCTATCAGCTTGCTGCCAGCTCTTAGCAAACTGTTTGAAAAAATTGTTTGAGCAAATATAATGCTATTTCTTTGTAAACAAATTAACAACAGACTTTCAGCATGCTTATAGAGAAGGGCACTCAACATGTACTGCACTGACACAAATGACTGATGATTGGTTGAAAGAAATTGATAATAAGAAGATTGTGGGAGCTGTACTGTTAGATTTCAGTGCAGCCTTTGATATTATTGACCATAACCTGTTGTTGAATAAACATATGTGTTATGTATTTTCAACCTCTGCCATATTGTGGATTCAGAGCGATCTAGCTAATAGAACTCAAAGGGTTTTCTTTAATGGAAGCTTCTTTAATGTCAAACATGTAAAGTGTGGTGTACCACAGGGCAGCTCTCTAGGCCCTCTACTCTTTTCTGTTTTTACCAATGACCTGCCACTGGCATTAAAGAAAGCCTGTGTGTCCATGTATGCTGATGATTCAACGCATCAGCAACCACAGCTAATGAAGTCACTGAAACCCTTAACAAAGAGTTGCAGTCAGTTTTAGAACAGGTGGCCAGTAATAAACTGGTCCTGAACATCTCTAAAACTAAAACTAACTATTTGTATTTGGTACAAATCATTCCTTAAGCTCTAGACCTCAGTTGAATCTGGTAATGAATGGTGTGGCTGTTGAACAAATTGAGGAAACTAAATTACTTGCCGTTACTTTAGATTGTAAACTGTCATGGTCAAAACATATAGATTAAATGGTTGTAAAGATGGGGAGAGGTCTGTCCATAATAAAGAGATGCTCTGCTTTTTTGACACCACACTACAAAAAGCAAGTTCTGCAGGCTCTAGTTTAGTCTAATCTTGATTATTGTTCCAGACGTGTAGTCCAGTGCTGCAAGGAAAGACCTAGTTAAGCTGCAGCTGGTCCAGAACAGAGCGGCACGTTTTGCTCTTAATTGTAATCAGAGGGTTGATATTAATACTATGCATGCCAGTCTCTCTTGGCAAAAGTTGAGGAGAGACTGACTGCATCACTTCTTGTTTTTATAAGAAACATTAATATGTTGAAATGGTTTGCATAGTCAACTTACACACAGCTCTGACACACACACTTGTCCCATCAAGGGTCTTTTCACAGTCCCTAAATCAGAACAAATTCAAAAAAGCGTACAGTATTATATAGAGCCCTAATTGCATGGAACTTCCTTCCATCTCATATTGCTCAAATATACAGCAAACCTGGTTTAAAAAAACAGATAAAGCAACACCTTACGGCACAACACCTGTCCCCTATTTGATCTAGATAGTTTGTGTGTCTGTATTGATATGTAGGCTACATGTGCCTTTTTAAAAATATATGTAGTTCTGTCCTTGAGCTGTTCTTGTCTATTGATGTTCTGTATTATGTCATTCTGTATTATGTTTCGTGTTTTGTGTGGACCCCAGGAAGAGTAGCTGCTCCTCTCCTCTCCTCTCCTCTCCTCTCCTCTCCTCTCCTCTCCTCTCCTCTCCTCTCCTCTCCTCTCTCTGAGCTATAACTGCAGAATGGCATCACTCAGGTCCCAGAAGGAGTACTCTGGCTACAGGACTGATTGGAACACTAAGCAGGAGATACCAAGATAATGCAACTGTAATTCTGAGATAACAACCACCATTAATCTTCCTGAGGTCAGGGAGTTAACACTGTTAGCGATTTTGCTAATAGATATAGTATGTTCTTTACAGTAGCCTTAAAGGAGTGTGCCTGAAGTGCTTCATCCTCTCATTTTCAGTAAGTTTCAGGAGTTCAACAGTTCAAGGCGTGTGGGGTTGAGAGGTAAAGCATTATCGTGTGTGGTTGCGAGGTAAAGCATTATCATGTGTGGTTGAGAGGGAAAGCATTATCGTGTGTTGTTGATATGAAAAGCATTATCGTGTGTGGTTGAGATGTAATCTTGGACACCGAGCACATCTGTCCACAAGTGAAATAGTGAAAGAGCTTGACATAGACATTGAGAAATTAATAGATGAGTCTCCTTCAGCTCTTTCACTTCTGTTGATCCTGCTAGCCTTTCTCTTCTTGATCCTGCTAGCCTATCTATTGTTGATCCTGCTAGCCTATCTATTGTTGATCCTGCTAGCCTATCTATTGTTGATCCTGCTAGCCTTTCTCTTGTTGATCCTGCTAGCCTTTCTATTGTTGATCCTGCTAGCCTTTCTATTGTTGATCCTGCTAGCCTTTCTATTGTTGATCCTGCTAGCCTTTCTATTGTTGATCATGCTAGCCTTTCTATTGTTGATCATGCTAGCCTTTCTATTGTTGATCCTGCTAGCCTTTCTCTTGTTGATCATGCTAGCCTTTCTATTGTTAATCATGCTAGCCTCTCTTGTTGATCCTGCTAGCCTATCTATTGTTGATCCTGCTAGCCTTTCTCTTGTTGATCCTGCTAGCCTATCTATTGTTGATCCTGCTAGCCTTTCTCTTGTTGATCCTGCTAGCCTATCTATTGTTGATCCTGCTAGCCTATCTATTGTTGATCCTGCTAGCCTATCTATTGTTGATCCTGCTAGCCTATCTATTGTTGATCCTGCTAGCCTATCTATTGTTGATCCTGCTAGCCTATCTATTGTTGATCCTGCTAGCCTATCTATTGTTGATCCTGCTAGCCTATCTATTGTTGATCCTGCTAGCCTTTCTCTTGTTGATCCTGCTAGCCTTTCTCTTGTTGATCCTGCTAGCCTATCTATTGTTGATCCTGCTAGCCTTTCTCTTGTTGATCCTGCTAGCCTATCTATTGTTGACCATGCTAGCCTATCTATTGTTGATCCTGCTAGCCTATCTATTGTTGATCATGCTAGCTTATCTATTGTTGATCATGCTAGCCTATCTCTTGTTGATCCTGCTAGCCATATTGATGATTCACTGTACAGAACCTGATAGACTACCACACCATCACTACTTAAACCACACCATCACCAAATAAACCACACCATCACTACTTAAACCACACCATCACTACTTAAACCACACCTTCACTACATAAACCACACCATCACTACTTAAACCACAACATCACCAAATAAACCACACCATCACTACTTAAACCACACCATCACTAAATAAACCACACCATCACTACTTAAACCACACCATCACCAATTAAACCACACCATCACTCCTTAAACCACACCATCACTACATAAACCACACCATCACCAATTAAACCACACCATCACTACTTAAACCACACCATCACCAATTAAACCACACCATCACTACTTAAACCACACCATCACTACATAAACCACACCATCACCAATTAAACCACACCATCACTACTTAAACCACACCATCACTACTTAAACCACACCATCACTACTTAAACCACACCATCACTACATAAACCACACCATCACCAATTAAACCACACCATCACTACTTAAACCACACCATCACTACATAAACCACACCATCACTACTTAAACCACACCATCACTACTTAAACCACACCATCACTACATAAACCACACCATCACCAATTAAACCACACCATCACTACTTAAACCACACCATCACTACTTAAACCACACCATCACTACTTAAACCACACCATCACTACATAAACCACACCATCACCAATTAAACCACACCATCACTACTTAAACCACACCATCACTACTTAAACCACACCATCACTACTTAAACCACACCATCACTACTTAAACCACACCATCACCAATTAAACCACACCATCACTACTTAAACCACACCATCACTACATAAACCACACCATCACTACTTAAACCACACCATCACCAATTAAACCACACCATCACCAATTAAACCACACCATCACTTTAATCATGAAATAAAGCATGCCACGAAAACGCAACACCATGCTTTAGGAATTACCATGATTGGCTATAGAGTAGTTCTCTTTCACGTTCATTCACCATGTCCATCTGTGCTGACTGAGAGTACAGACAGCTATTGAAGCCTCAGTCGATTGGTCATGGCCCCACCGTTTTCAGACGCAGCCATCGGCGTAGCCCAGGACCCAATTTGAAGTGTTTTAGAGTGTGTGTCAGAATCCTGATTACCCACCCCGGGTTGAGATAGGTTGCTTAATTTTACAGCAGCCTGCAGCAATGTGTGAAGAGAGAGAACGAGTGAGAGAGAGAGCGAGAGAGCGAGAGAGAGAGAGAGAGCGAGAGAGCGAGATGGAAACTATGCATTTCTTACGTTGTTACCCCAGGAAATATTAGGTTTTATTACATACAGTCGGGAGGAACTATTGGATATAACAGCAACGTCTATTTTACCAACATTACGACCAGGAATACGACTTTCCCGAAGCAGATCCTCTGTTTGGTCCACCACCCAGGACAATGGATCGGATCCCAGCCGGCGACCCAAAACAACGACGCCGTAGAAGGGGCAGACGGAGCGGTCTTCTGGTCAGTCTCCGTAGACGGGCACATCGTGCACCGCTCCCGAGCAAACTACTCGCCAATGTCCAGTCTCTTGACAACAAGGTAGACGAAATCCGAGCAAGGGTTGCCTTCCAGAGAGACATCAGAGATTGTAACGTTCTTTGTTTCGCAGAAACATGGCTCACTCGGGATACGTCAGAGTCGGTACAGCCACCTGGCTTCTTCACGCATCGCGCCGACAGAAACAAACATCTCTCTGGTAAGAAGAAGGGTGGGGGTGTATGCCTTATCATTAACGAGACGTGGTGTGATCATAACAACATAAAGGAACTCAAGTCCTTTTGTTCACCTGACCTAGAATTCCTTACAATCAAATGCCGACCGCATTATCTACCAAGAGAATTCTCTTTGATCATAATCAGTCGTGTATATCCCCCCCAAGCAGACATATCGACGGCCCTGAAATAACTTCATTTGACTCTATGTAAACTGGAAACCACATATCCTGAGGCTGCATTTATTGTAGCTGGGGATTTTAACAAGGCTAATCTGAAAACAAGGCTCCCTAAATTTTATCAGCATATCGAATACGTGACCCGGGCTGGCAAAACCCTGGATCATTGTTATTCTAACTTCCGCTACGCATATAAAGCCCTCCCCCGCCCTCCTTTTGGAAAATCTGACCACGACTCCATTTTGTTGCTCCCAGCCTATAGACAGAAACTAAAAGAGGAAGTGCCCGTGCTCAGGTCTGTTCAACGCTGGTCCGAACAATCGGATTCCACGCTTCAAGATTGCTTCGATCACATGGACTGGGATATGTTCTACATAGCGTCAGACAATAACATTGATTAATACGCTGATTCGGTGAGCGAGTTTATTAGCAATTGCATCGGTGATGTTGTACCTACAGCGTCTATTAAAACATTCCCCAACCAGAAACCGTGGATTGATGGCAGCATTCGTGCAAAACTGAAAGCGTGAACCACTGCTTATAATCAGGGCAAGGTGACCGGAAACATGACCGAATACAAACAGTGTAGGTGTTCCCTCCGCAAGGCAATCAAACAAGCTAAGCGTCAGTATAGAGACAAAGTAGAGTCGCAATTCAACGGCACAGACACAAGGGGTATTTGGCAGGGTCTACAGTCTATCACGGACTACAAAAGGAAAACCAGCCCCGCCGCGGACGACAATGTCTTGCTTCCAGACAAACTAAACAACTTCTTTGCTCTCTTTGAGGACAAAACAGTGCCACTGATACGGCCCGCTACCAAAACCTGCGGGCTCTCCTTCACTGCAGCCAACGTGAGTAAAACTTTAAACGTGTTAACCCTCGCAAGGCTGCCGGCATCCCCAGCCGCGTCCTCAGAGCATGTGCAGACCAGCTGGCTGGTGTGTTTACGGACATATTCAATCAATCCTTATCCCAGTCTGCTGTTCCCACATGCTTCAAGATGGCCACCATTGTTCCTGTTCCCAAGAAAGCGAAGGTAACTGAACTAAATGAATATCGCCCCGTAGCACTCACTTCCGTCATCATGAAGTGCTTTGAGAGACTAGTCAAGGACCATATCACCTCCACCCTACCTGACACCCTAGACCCACTCCAATTTGCTTACCGCCCCAATAGGTCCACAGAAAACGCAATCGCAATCACACTGCACACTGCCCTAACCCATCTGGACAAGAGGAATACCTATGTAAGAATGGTGTTCATCGACTACAGCTCAGCATTTAACACCATAGGACCCTCCAAACTCGCCATTAAGCTCGAGACCCTGGGTCACGACCCCGACCTGTGCAACTGGGTCCTGGACTTCCTGACGGGCCGCCCCCAGGTGGTGAGGGTAGGTAACAACATCTCCACCACACTGATCCTCAACACTGGGGCCCCACAAGGGTGCGTTCTCAGCCCTCTCCTGTACTCCCTATTCACCCATGACTGCGTGGCCATGCACGCCTCCAACTCAATTATCAAATTTGCAGACGACACTACAGTGGTAGGCTTCATTACCAACAACGACGAGACGACCTACAGGGAGGAGAGTTTTAAGTTCCTCGGCGTACACATCATGGACAAACTGAAATGGTTCACCCACACAAACAGCGTGGTGAAGAAGGCGCAGCAGCGCCTCTTCAACCTCAGGAGGCTGAAGAAATTTGGCTTGTCACCAAAAACACTCACAAACTTTTACAGATGCACAATCGAGAGCATCCTGTCGGGCTGTATCACCGCCTGGTACGGCAACTGCTCCGCCCGCAACCATAAGGCTCTCCAGAGGGCAGTGAGGTCTGCACAACGCATCACCGGGGCAAACTTCCTGCCCTCCAGGACACCTACACCACCCGATGTCACAGGAAGGCTAACAAGATCATCAAGAACAACAACCACCCGAGCCACTGCCTGTTCACCCCGCTATCATCCAGAAGGCGAGGTCAGTACAGGTGCATCGAAGCGGGGACTGAGAGACTGAAAAACAGCTTCTATCTCAAGGCCATCAGACTGTTAAACAGCCATCACTAACATTGAGTGGCTGCTGCCAACATACCGACTCATCGCTAGCCACTTTAATAATGAAAAAATTTATGTAATAAATGTATCACTAGCCACTTTAAACAATGCCACTTTATATGCTGTTTACATACCCTACATTACTCATCTCATATGTATATACTGTACTCTATACCATCTACTGCATCTTGCCATCTTGATGTAATAAATGTATCACTAGTCACTTTAAACAATGCCACTTTATATAATGTTTACATACCCTACATTACTCATCTCATATGTATATACTGTACTCTTGTCAATGGTGGGTGTAGCTGATGCATGGAAGTCAGGCGCAGGAGAGCAGAGATGAGTGGACAAAGCACTTCACTGAGGCAATTATAGAACAGAACGCAACCGAGTCACAAAAACAAATGCCCAAAGAACAAGTGAGGCAGCACAAAAAACCACAAACAAAGTACAAAGTACCGGCTGCCACAAAGCACGGGTATAAAACAAAACCCGGCGAGAACCAGCCGGAAGCGTGCCAACCTGACAATAAACAATACCCCACACAGACATGGAGGGAACAGAGGGCTAAATACACATAGTAATTATGAGGAGATGTAAACCAGGTGTGCAGGAAGACAAGACAAAACAAATGGAAAATGAAAGGTGGAGCGGCGATGGCTAGAAGACCGGTGTAGTCGACCGCCGAACGCCGCCCGAACAAGGAGAGGGACCGACTTCGGCGGAAGTCGTGACAACTCTATACCATCTGATGCATCTTGCCTATGTCGTTCGGCCATCGCTCATTCATATATTTTTATGTACATATTCTAATTGATTCATTTACACTTGTGTGTACAAGGTAGTTGTTGTGAAATTGATAGGTTAGATTACTTGGTAGATATTACTGCATGGTTGGAACTAGAAGCACAAGCATTTCGCTACACTCGTATTAACATCTGCTAACCATGTGTATGTGACAAATAAATTTGATTTTGATTTGATTTGAGAGAGATAGAGAGGGGGGGAGAGAGAGGTGTAGTGACAAAGAGATCGGGGTAGAGAAAGAGAGATGGGAAGAAAGAGAGAGACGGAGAGAGAGAGACTCGGACTCTATCAATAATGCTGGGAGAATATAAACTGTGGTAGAGAGAGGGATAGAGACAGTGGGGGCCCCTGGGAGCGGTTTGGAGAGCAGTCCTGAAGGCTACAGGCACTTAACCAGCCTCTCCAGGCCCTACTGTAATATAGACCTGGCTTCAAATACTATTTGAAATCTTTCAAATACTTTAAGCCTTTGCTCTAGCCTGCCTGGTGTGCCAGATGGGTTGGGTTTGCAGTTTCTTTTTTAAATTGTGTCAGCCAAGGTCAATCAAGCCCCACTAGAGAGAGAGAGAGAGAAAGAGAGAGAGAGAGAGAGAGAGAGAAGAGTGCAGGAAAAATAGCAGGGTAGTCCTCTGCAATAAGTGGGGCTTCCTGTCTTTTTTATGTCTGGAGGCAGAAAGCTTCCTGAGGTGTCTGGGCCATGTGGGATAGAACGTGACTGGTCTCAGGTAAAACACTTCTGCTCTGTTAATAATGTGTCAATAACAGTGTGTCCTACACACTGTTAAAGAGGCACTGGTAATTAACTGTAAATTACAATGATGTTAAAGAGGCACTGGTAATTAACTGTAAATTACAATGATGTTAAAGAGGCACTGGTAATTACTGTAATTTACAATGCTGTTAAAGAGGCACTGGTAATTACTGTAATTTACAATGATCTTAAAGAGGCACTGGTAATTACTGTAATTTCCAATGATTTTAAAGAGGCACTGGTAATTACTGTAATTTACAATGATGTTAAAGAGGCACTGGTAATTAACTGTAAATTACAATGATGTTAAAGAAGCACTGGTAATTAACTGTAATTTACAATGATGTTAAAGAGGCACTGGTAATTAACTGTAAATTACAATGATGTTAAAGAGGCACTGGTAATTAACTGTAATTTACAATGATATTGCTATTCATTTGATTTGATTTGTATTATAGGGGTCAGGGTTACTTTGGTTGGAGGGTTAGTGTTAGGGGTCAAGGGTCAGGGTTACCTTGGTTGGAGGGTTAGTGTTAGGGGTCAGGGTTACCTTGGTTGGAGGGTTAGTGTTGGGGGTCAAGGGTCAGGGTTACCTTGGTTGGAGGGTTAGCGTTGGGGGTCAGGGTTACCTTGGTTGGAGGGTTAGTGTTAGGGGTCAAAGGTCAGGGTTACCTTGGTTGGAGGGTTAGTGTTGGGGGTCAGGGTTACCTTGGTTGGAGGGTTAGTGTTGGGGGTCAAGGGTCAGGGTTACCTTGGTTGGAGGGTTAGCGTTGGGGGTCAGGGTTACCTTGGTTGGAGGGTTAGTGTTAGGGGTCAAAGGTCAGGGTTACCTTTGTTGGAGGGTTAGTGTTGGGGGTCAGGGTTACCTTGGTCGGAGGGTTAGTGTTGGGGGTCAGGGTTACCTTGGTTGGAGGGTTAGTGTTGGGGGTCAAGGGTCAGGGATACCTTGGTTGGAGGGTTAGTGTTGGGGGTCAAGGGTCAGGGTTACCTTGGTTGGAGGGTTAGTGTTAGGGGTCAAGGGTCAGGGTTACCTTGGTTGGAGGGTTAGTGATAGGGGTCAGGGTTACCTTGGTTGGAGGGTTAGTGTTAGGGGTCAAGGGTCAGGGTTACCTTAGTTGGAGGGTTAGTGTTGGGGGTCAGGGTTACTTTGGTTGGAGGTTTAGTGTTGGGGGTCAAGGGTCAGGGTTACCTTGGTTGGAGGGTTAGTGTTGGGGGTCAAGGGTCAGGGTTACCTTGGTTGGAGGGTTAGTGTTAGGGGTCAAGGGTCGGGGTTACCTTGGTTGGAAGGTTAGTGATAGGGGTCAGGGTTACCTTGGTTGGAGGGTTAGTGATAGGGGTCAGGGTTACCTTGGTTGGAGGGTTAGTGTTGGGGGTCAGGGTTACCTTGGTTGGAGCTGTTGGAAGGGAAGCGATCAGACTTCTTGAGGGTTCTGAAGTGAACCCTCTTGCTGGCCTGACTCTCTCCGTACAGACCAATGGACTGGACCTGGATAATATAGTCTGTCTCCTGGTCCAGATCCCACAGAACACAGGTCCTGCTGGTGGTGTTCACCTCTCTGATGAAGCGCTGGGTGTGGCCCTCCTGCCTCTGAGATATAACACAGAGATAAAGGGTAGCAAGGTTTGAGTTGAGTTGGAAATGAACTCCCTCCCCACAGTCCTCCCTGTTCTCCCTACCTAACTCCCCACAGTCCTCCCTGTTCTCCCTACCTAACTCCCCACAGTCCTCCGTACCTAACTCCCCACAGTCATCCTGATCTAACTCCCCACAGTCCTCCCTGTTCTCCCTACCTAACTTCCCACAGTCCTCCCTGTTCTCCCTACCTAACTCCCCACAGTCCTCCCTACCTAACTCCCCACAGTCATCCTGACCTAACTCCCCACAGTCCTCCCTGTTCTCCCTACCTAACTCCCCACAGTCCTCCCTGTTCTCCCTACCTAACTCCCCACAGTCCTCCCTGTTCTCCCTACCTAACTCCCCACAGTCCTCCCTACCTAACTCCCCACAGTCATCCTGATCTAACTCCCCACAGTCCTCCCTGTTCTCCCTACCTAACTCCCCACATTCCTCCCTGTCTAATCCAACTGTCCTTCCTAACAAACTACCAACAATCCTCCCTGTTCTCCCTGTGTAACTCCCCATAGTCATCCATGTTCTATTTATCTAATTCCTCACTGTCCTCCCTGTCTAACTCCCCACAATGCTCTATATATAACTCCCCATATTACTCCCAGTTCTCCCAGTCTAACTCCCCATATTACTCCCGGTTCTCCCTGTCTAACTCCCCATGGTCCTCCTCCCTGCTCTCCCTGTCTAACTCCCCACAGTCCTCCCTGCCCTCTCTGTCTAACTCCCCACAGTCCTCCCTGCTCTCTCTGTCTAACTCCCCACAGTCCTCCCTGCCCTCTCTATCTAACTCCCCACAGTCCTCCCTGCTCTCTCTGTCTAACTCCCCACAGTCCTCCCTGTTCTCCCTGTCTAACTCCCCACGGTCCTCCTCCCTGCTCTCCCTGTCTAACTCCCCACAGTCCTCCCTGCTCTCTCTGTCTAACTCCCCACAGTCCTCCCTGTTCTCCCTGTCTAACTCCCCACAGTCCTCCCTACTCTCCCTGTCTAACTCCCCACAGTCCTCCCTGCTCTCTCTGTCTAATTCCCCACAGTCCTCCCTGCTCTCCCTGTCTAACTCCCCACAGTCCTCCCTGTTCTCCCTGTCTAACTCCCCACAGTCCTCCCTGTTCTCCCTACCTAACTCCCCACAGTCCTCCCTGCTCTCCCTGTCTAACTCCCCACGGTCCTCCCTGCTCTCCCTGTCTAACTCCCCACGGTCCTCCTCCCTGCTCTCCCTGTCTAACTATTGAGTGCCACAGACACCAACTATGATGAAAAGCCCTTGAAATAACCATTTAGAGGTTGTACAGACTGTCACTAGCGCTGGATGAATAGAAGTGCTCACACCTAAACAGGCATGAGGCTGTATATATCCTTTCCTTCAACATCAGCATGCTTAGATAGTTTCACTATTCTAACATGGGAAGTGGGAAGTGGCTCTACGACAATAGCAAAAAAGAGGATAGCGAGGACAGCCTTGTCTGGTTCTACGCTTTAACAAAAATTATTGCGATTTACTGCCTTTGGATTAACTGAGGCTGATAGGGTATGTGTCACGCCCTGATCTGTTTCACTTGTCCTTGTGCTCGTCTCCACCCCTCCAGGTGTCGCCCATCTTCTCCACTTATCCCCTGGGTATTTATACCTGTGTTTTCTGTCTGTCTGTGCCAGTTCGTCTGGTTTGTTCAAGTCAACCAACGTTTTGTATCAGCTCCTGTCTTTTCCCCAGTCTCTCTTTTTCTCGTCCTCCTGGTTTTTGACCCTTGACTGTCCTGACCCTGTACCCGCCCGCCTGAACACACTGCCTGACCCTAAGCCTGTCTGCCGTCCTGTACCTTGACCTCTACTGTGGATTATCGACCCCTGCCTGCCTTGACCTGTCGTTTGCCTGCCCCTGTTGCTTCAACAAACATTGTTACTTTTAAATCTAAACAGGCAGGAGGCTGTGTAATTCTCCTACAGTATGCACAGGTAGTATGTTTAAACATCAGTATGCACAGTGAGTATGTTTAAACATCAGTATGCACAGGTAGTATGTTTAAACATCAGTATGCACAGGTAGTATGTTTAAACATCAGTATGCACAGGTAGTATGTTTAAACATCAGCATGCACAGGTAGTATGTTTAAACATCAGCATGCACAGGTAGTATGTTTAAACATCAGTATGCACAGGTAGTATGTTTAAACATCAGTATGCACAGTGAGTATGTTTAAACATCAGTATGCACAGGTAGTATGTTTAAACATCAGTATGCACAGGTAGTATGTTTAAACATCAGTATGCACAGGTAGTTTGCTACTGCTACTTCTACTGCTACTACTGCTACTACTACTTCTAGTACTACCACTACTACTACTAGTACTACTACTAGTACTACTACTTCTAGTACTACCACTACTACTACTAGTACTACTACAACTACTACTACTACAACTACTTCTACTACTAGTACTACTACAAGTACTACTACTAGTAGTACTACTACTACTACTAGTACTACTACTACTACTTCTACTACTACTACCACCACTACTACAACCACTACTAATACTACTAATACAAGTACCACTACTACTACTAGTACTACTACTAGTACTACTACTTCTAGTACTACCACTACTGCTACTAGTACTACTACAACTACTACTACTACTACTACTACTACTACTACAACTACTTCTACTACTAGTACTACTACAAGTACTACTACTAGTAGTACTACTACTACTACTAGTACTACTACTACTACTAGTACTACTACTACTACTTCTACTACTACTACCACCACTACTACAATCACTACTAATACTACTAATACAAGTACTACTACTACTACTACTTCTAGTCCTACCACTACTACTACTAGTACTACTACTACTTCTACTACTACTACTACTACCACCACTACAACCACTACAACTACCACTACTACTATAACTACTACTACTACTACTACTACTACTACTACTACTACTACCACCACTACTACAACCACTACAACTACCACTACTACTATAACTACTACTACTACTACTACTACTTCTACTACTAGTACTACTACTACTAATACTACTACTAGTACTACTACTACTAATACTACTACTACAACTACTACTACTACTACTACTACTACTACTACTTCTAGTACTACCACTACTACTAGTAGTACTACTACTACCACCACTACTACAACCACTACAACTACTACCACTACTACCACAACTACTACTACCACTACTACTATAACTACTACTACCACTACTACTACTATTATAACTACTACTACTACTACTAAGCAGGCCTACTACTGCTACTGCTGCTACTGCTACTACTACTGCTACTGCTGCTAGTTCTACTGCTACTACTGCTACTACTGCTACTACTGCTACTACTACTTCTACTACTACTACTGCTACAACTACTGCTAATGCTCCTGCTACTGCTGCTACTGCTACTGCTACTTCTACTACTACAACAACTACTGCTACTGCTACTACTATTGCTACTACTGCTACTGCTACTACTGCTACTGCTATTACTGCTACTGCAACTTCTACTACTGCTACTGCTACTTCAACTACAACTACTCCTACTACCACTACTAATACTAATACTACTACTAAGCAGGCCTACTGCTACTACTACTACTACTACTACTACTACTACTACTACTACTACTACTACTACTACTACTACTACTCCTACTACCACTACTACTACTACTACTACTACTACTACTACTACAACTACTCCTACTACCACTACTAATACTACTACTAAGCAGGCCTACTACTACTACAACTACTACTACTACTACAACTACTACTACTACTACTACTTCTACTACTACTACTACTTCTACTACTGCCACTACTACTACTACTACTACTACTACTATTATTACTAAGCAGGCCTACTACTACTACAACCACTACTAATACTAATACTACTACTACAACGCAGGCCTACTACTACTAATACTACTACTACAACCACTACTTCTACTACTACTATTATTACTAAGCAGGCCTACTACTACTACTACTACTACTACTACTACTACTACTACTACTGCTACTACTACTACTACTACTAATACAGAGCATCACCCACAGAGCATACAGCTACTATTACTACTCAGTATGCACAGTGAGTATGTTTAAACATCAGTATGCGTAGGTAGTTCCACTATTCTAAGCATTCTCAAAGCTATCCCACCTGAAAATGGCTCTCTGGCAGCTATGGATATTAACCCTGGAACCGTATATCTCCTGACAAATCAAGCACGCTGAGCTTTCTTTACATTCTTAGCTTGGGACGGGGCAGACTCAAACCTTCCTTCATGCTAATTTATATTAGCATGGGAACCAAGCCTTAGTTATTGCTGAGAAATAGTAAAAATGTTAATGCTTACAGTGCAATATCCATCCACATTATGCATGAATGGTTGTTCTTCTCTTCTCTGTATCTATTCTCTCATTGTAATTGATACCATCTTCATATTTTCAGCATCATTTGAATATTTAACTAATGCTTCGTTGCATTTTTTACCACCGTAAATATCAGGTTTGAAACTGTCATACAATAATGTAGGAATGTTCATCTCATCTGAAGCTGGTAACAACTGGAGACAGGTGAATTTAGACTGAATTTTTGTGGGTGAAATCTAAGGCAATCTAGTCATATAATGGAGAATATTTTGGACTGCTGTCTCTGCCTTTTGATCATGATGTCACGCCCTGACCTGAGAAAGAGGGTTTGTTTCTCTATGTGGTTAGGTCAGGGTGTGGGGTGGGCATTCTATGTTTTATTTTCTACGTTTTGGCCGGGTATGGTTTCCAATCAGAGGCAGGTGTCATTCGTTGTCTCTGATTGGAAGCCATACTTAGGCAGCCTGTCTTTTCCTTTGGGTTTTGTGGGTAGTTGCTTTCTGTTTAGTTGTAAGTACCTGACAGAACTGTCGGCTGTCATTTTTGTTTATTTGTTAAGTGTTCATTTTTGCATTAAATCTACAAGATGAACATATTCCACGCTGCACCTTGGTCTACACATTTCGACGCATGTGACACATGAGGTGTTTTGAAACTCTCTGGAAACTTCTCAGACCCCTTGACTTTTTTTTTTTACACAATTTCTTAAGTTACATAAGTTGAATTTAAAAAAACTTAGCAATCTACACACAATACCCCATAATGACAAAGCAAAAATAGGTTTTTAGAAATGTTTGCTACTTTACCAAAAAAAGTGAAAATAGCTGTGCAGCAACGCTCCCCATCCAACCTGACAGAGCTTGAGAGGATCTGCAGAGAAGAATGGGAGAAACTTCCCAAATACAGGTGTGCCAAGCTTGTAGCATCATACCCAAGAAAACTCGAGGATGTAATTGCTGCCAAAGGTGCTTCAACAAAGTACTGAGTTAAGGGTCTGAATACTTATGTAAAATGTGATATTTCAGTATTTTAGTTGTAATGAATAAAGCTCTGACGAAGGCTGTGAGGCCGATACGTAAAGCTCTGACGAAGGCTGTGAGGCCGATACGTAAAGCTTATTATTAAAGATCAGTGATACTATCATGAGCAGTGTGTGGTTTCCTTTCTCCTTCATCTTGTTCAACTGTTACAAAAGTTTGCTCAGATGTACGAGTGCTTTTTGAAAGTTTGAGTTGTAATGAATTTGCAAACATTTCGAAAAAAACCTGTTTTTGCTTTGTCATTATGGGGGTATTGTGTGTAGATTGATACAAAAAAATAAAAATTGGAATAAGGCTGTAACATAACAAAATGTGTAAAATGTCAAAGGGGTCTGAATACTTTCTGAATTCCTACAGTACTACAGTAGTAAACATGCACTGTATATACGTCTGTATTCACCTTAAAACACATCAGACATTTAGCACGTCAAATACTGATGTAAACAGAACCTCTACAACAATGACATTTACTAAATAAACATCTTAAAAGTGGAATTCACTTAGCAAACTAAACCTTTACCAAGATCTCATCCACCCATTACATTTGTCTATTTTGTCAACAGGACCACTAGGCTAGATAATTATAATAATAATAATAATAATAATAATAATAATAATAATTAATAATAACTACATAGTAGTCACCTGCTGTGAGATGGAGAAGCCGATGATGACGTCACCCTCAGGTATCTCCCAGGAGACAGTGGCTGAGTCGGCCCTCAGGTGCATCACAGACACGTTGACAGGAGCAGGGGGACGGTCTGAGACGAGAGGAACAAGAACTTGTTAGGGGAAAGTACATTGCGTAAGTCTCTAAAAGGAAAGGAGATATTTCATTTTGCTTGGTTAGTTTCAAGGTGGTATGACCGACAGGGAGGCGGTCTGAGGAGCGAGGAACAAGAACATATAAGGGGTGAGTATACAACATAACAATACTATAAAAGTAAAGAAACGTTTTTGTTTGTATCTAAGGTACCAGAGGGTGTGACTGACTGTTTGTATAGGTGCCAGGGGGTGTGACTGACTGTTTGTATAGGTGCCAGGGGGTGTGACTGACTGTTTGTATAGGTGCCAGGGGGGGTGACTGACTGTTTGTATAGGTACCAGGGGGTGTGACTAACCATTTGTATAGGTACCAGGGGGTGTGACTGACCGTTTGTATAGGTACCAGGGGGTGTGACTGACCGTTTGTATAGGTACCAGGGGGTGTTACTGACCGTTTGTATAGGTACTAGGGGGTGTGACAGACCGTTTGTATAGGTACCAGGGGGTGTGACTGACCATCCAGGGGGTGTGACTGACCGTTTGTATAGGTACCAGGTGGTGTGACTGACCGTTTGTATAGGTGCCAGGGGGTGTGACTGACCGTTTGTATAGGTACCAGGGGGTGTTACTGACCGTTTGTATAGGTGCCAGGCGGTGTAACTGACCGTTTGTATAGGTGCCAGGGGGTGTAACTGACCATTTGTATAGGTGCCAGGTGGTGTGACTGACCGTTTGTATAGGTGCCAGGGGGTGTAACTGACCATTTGTATAGGTGCCAGGTGGTGTGACTGACCATCCAGGGGGTGTGACAGACCATTTGTATAGGTACCAGGGGGTGTGACTGACCATCCAGGGGGTGTGACTGACTGTTTGTATAGGTACCAGGCGGTGTGACTGACCATTTGTATAGGTACCAGGGGGTGTGACTGACCGTTTGTATAGGTGCCAGGGGGTGTAACTGACCGTTTGTATAGGTGCCAGGGGGTGTAACTGACCATTTGTATAGGTGCCAGGTGGTGTGACTGACCATCCAGGGGGTGTGACAGACCATTTGTATAGGTACCAGGGGGTGTGACTGACCATCCAGGGGGTGTGACTGACTGTTTGTATAGGTACCAGGCGGTGTGACTGACCGTTTGTATAGATACCAGGTAGTGTGACTGACCGTTTGTATAGGTACCAGGGGGAGTGACTGACCGTTTGTATAGATACCAGGTAGTGTGACTGACCGTTTGTATAGGTACCAGGGGGTGTGACTGACCGTTTGTATAGGTGCCAGGTAGTGTGACTGACCGTTTGTATAGGTACCAGGTGGTGTGACTGACCGTTTGTCGTTTGTATAGGTACCAGGGGGTGTGACTGACCGTTTGTATAGGTAACACGGGGTGTGACTGACCGTTTGTATAGGTACCAGGTAGTGTGACTGACCGTTTGTATAGGTACCAGGGGGTGTGACTGACCGTTTGTATAGGTAACACGGGGTGTGACTGACCGTTTGTATAGATACCAGGGGGTGTGACTGACCGTTTGTATAGGTACCAGGGGGTGTGACTGACCGTTTGTATAGATACCAGGGGGTGTGACTGACCGTTTGTATAGATACCAGGGGGTGTGACTGACCGTTTGTATACAGAGCATTCAGAAAGTATTCAGTCCCTTTCACTTCTTCCACATTTTGTTAAGTTCCAGCCTTATTCTAAAATGGATTAAAATCATTTTTTCCTCATCAATCAACACACAATAGCACACAATGAAAAAGTGAAAACAGGTTTTGGGAAATTTTTGCTAATTTATTGATAATAAAAAACAGAAATACTTTATTTACATAAGTATTCAGACCCTTTGCTATGAGACTCGAAATTGAGCTCAGGTGCATCCTGTTTCCATTGATCATCCTTGAAATGTTTCTACAACTTGATTGGAGTCCACCTGTGGTAAATTCAATTGAATGGACATGATTTGGAAAGGCACACACCTGTCTATATAAGGTCCCACAGTTGACAGTGCATGTCAGAGCAAAAACCAAGCCATGAGGTCGAAAGGAATTGTCCATAGAGCTCCGAAACAGGATTATGTCGAGGCACAGATCTGGGGAAGGGTACCAAAACATTTCTGCAGCATTGAAGGTCCCCAAGAATACAGTGGCCTCCATCATTCTTAAATGGAAGAAGTTTGGAATCACCAAGACTCTACCTAGAGCTGGCTGCACGGCCAAACTGATCAATCGAGGAGAAGGGCCTTGGTCAGAGAGGTGACAAAGAACCCGATGGTCACTCTGACAGAGCTCCAGAGTTCCTCTGTGTAGATGGGAGAACCTTCCAAAAGGACAACTATCTCTGTAGCACTTCCCCAATCAGGCCTTTATGGTAGAGTGGCCAGACGGAAGCCACTCCTCAGTAAAAGGTACATGACAGACTGCTTTGAGTTTGCCAAAAGGCACCTAAAGGACTCTCAGACCATGACAAACAAGATTGTCTGGTCTGATGAAACCTGGCACCATCCCTACGGTAAAGCACGGTGGTGGCCGCATCATACTATGGGGTTGTTTTCAGGCGCCAGGGACTGGGAGACTAGTCAGGATGGAGGAAAATATGAACAGAGCAAAGTACAGAGAGATCCTTGATGAAAACCTGCTCCAGAGCGTTCAGGACCTCAAACTGGAGAGAAGGTTCACCTTCCAACCAGACTACGACCCTAAGCACACAGCCAAGACAACACAGGAGTGGCTTCGGGATAAGTCTCTGAATGTCCTTAAGTGGCCCAGCCAGAGCCCGGACTTGAACCCGATCGAACATCTCTGGAGAGACCTAAAAAATAGCTGTGCAGCAGCGCTCCCCATCCAACCCGACAGCCAGTTAGCTGGAGAGTTGTCTTCCAAAACGCCAAATTTTCACAGGTTTTTTTTTCCCCATCAGAAATAATTGTTCATGGGTACCTTCATGTGTGTATAAAATATTACTGTTCTCCGATTTTTTTTATTCATAGATTTTAGATATGTATTAAAATGCATTTGTTGCAGAACATATCCATTGTTCAGCTGGAATAGATTTCGTTCTGTTTATTTGGCTGTGATCTGTGGTCACCTAGCTATCTGAAGTTGAATGCACTAACTGTGAGTCACTCTAGATACGAGCATCTGCTAAACATATTATTTGTACAGTTAGTTATTTATAAAAAAAAATAAAAAAGTAGTTATTACAGTTGACATTAGTATACTACTTATTTCTTTGAGGGTGAGACGGATATATAGTGTTTTGCAAGAAAACATGATCATGTGTGTCTCTGAAATGAAACCAGATTTCAAACAAACAACATCTGTCATCGAAACAACCCCCATGCCATGATCAGATGGTGAAAAAAACACACCAATGTTTTTTTTGTTTTGTTTTTTAAAGATCTTTAAACAATAAAATAAGGTATAAAATGAGGGAAGGAGGCTGGAGGACTACACTGACTGGCTATACCCTGTGACTATGCCCTTAATTTTTTTAACACAAACCTAATGGACTTTGGGTGTTGTGACACTGAGGGAGACTATGCCCTTTATTTTTTAACACAAACCTAATGGACTTTGGGTGTTGTGACACTGAGGGAGACTATGCCCTTTATTTTTTAACACAAACCTAATGGACTTGTGTTGTGACACTGAGGGAGACTATGCCCTTTATTTTTTAACACAAACCTAATGGACTTGTGTTGTGACACTGAGGGAGACTATGCCCTTTATTTTTTAACACAAACCTAATGGACTTGTGTTGTGACACTGAGGGAGACTCATCACGCCAATGTGAGAAAAACGGAGAAAGAAAAAGGGTTGTTATGAGAAATATGGAAATAATATAAAGGGGGGAAGGAGGGTCCAAGTCTATTCATGTGAGAAAATAATGGAAAAGATAGCTTTTTATGTAGCTATCAATGATAGCTGCACGATATGGCAAAAAATATCAGCGAGCATTGATGGATAACGTAATTGAAAAACGTCCAAATTAATGTGGAATCCAATTACCTTTAGCATAATCCAATTAGTTATTGCGTTCCAATAGTAATTGGATATTCATTGATATTACAATATGTGTTGCATTTAGGACACGTTTAGGAAATTGATAAGGCAGGTAAACCTTTAATAAAGTTATCCTGAGGCATACGCGAGGTTGATGACATGAGAGTAGAAAAATGAAAGAAGAAAATGGTGAAATTGGGAAATCCCTCCCTCCCTCTCCATCTTCCTTCCCTCCCTCCCTCCCATCTCCAGGGACAATCGATACTGGCCTCCCTCCCTCTCCATCGTCCCTCCCTCCCTCCCTCTCCATCTTCCCTGCCTCCCTCCCTCCCTCCCTCTTATCTCCAGGGACAATCGATACTGGCTTCCCTCCCTCCCTCTTATCTCAGGGACAATCAATACTGGCCTCCTGTCCCGTCCCGCACTGCCCTGCCCTGCCGTGCCCTGCCTTGTCGTGCCCTGCCCTATCCTGTTCTGTTCTGTCACCAAGGTGACCGATGACACACAGTATCATAAAGAAAAACAATTCCAACCAATGACAGATACGGTAGAATGTCAGCTGGCCAGGGGTCCAGTTATCACTCCGAGAGTGAGGAGACTTACTATTCCCTATGAGCTCTGGTCCATAGTAGTGCACTATATAGGGAATAGGGTGGTTATGGGCTCTGGTCTAAAGTAGTGCACTATATAGGGAATAGGGTGGTTATGGGCTCTGGTCTAAAGTAGTGCACTAGGTAGGGAATAGGGTGGTTATGGGCTCTGGTATAATGTAGTGCACTAGGTAGGGAATAGGGTGGTTATAGGCTCTGGTCTAAAGTAGTGCACTAGGTAGGGAATAGGGTGGTTATAGGCTCTGGTCTAAAGTAGTGCACTAGGTAGGGAGTAGGGTGGTTATGGGCTCTGGTCTAAAGTAGTGCACTATATAGGGAGTAGGGTGGTTATGGGCTCTGGTCTAAAGTAGTGCACTAGGTAGGGAATAGGGTGGTTATGGGCTCTGGTCTAAAGTAGTGCACTATGTAGGGAATAGGGTGGTTATGGGCCCTGGTCTAAAGTAGTGCACTAGGTAGGGAGTAGGGTGGTTATGGGCTCTGGTATAAAGTAGTGCACTAGGTAGGGAATAGGGTGGTTATGAGCTCTGGTCTAAAGTAGTGCACTAGGTAGGGAATAGGGTGGTTATGGGCCCTGGTCTAAAGTAGTGTACTATATAGGGAATAGGGTACAGGTCTGCCTAGTGGAGTCAATGCCTGGTGACACATGGGAAAAGACTGTTAAGGTATCTGTGTGTATGTGTGTATGTGTGTGTGTGTGTGTGTGTGTGTGTGTGTGTGTGTGTGTGTGTGTGTGTGTGTGTGTGTGTGTGTGTGTGTGTGTGTGTGTGTGTGTGTGTGTGAGTGGAGAGATATTGAGTGACACACATGGGAAAAGACTGTTAAGGTATTGGTGTGTGTATATATGTGTGTGTGTGTGTGTGTGTGTGTGTGTGTGTGTGTGTGTGTGTGTGTGTGTGTGTGTGTGTGTGTTGGGGGGGTGGAGAGATATTGAGTGACACACATGGGAAAAGACTGTTAAGGTATCTGTGTGTGTGTGTGTGTGTGTGTGTGTGTGTGTGTGTGTGTGTGTGTGTGTGTGTGTGTGTGTGTGTTGGGGGGGTGGAGAGATATTGAGTGACATCATCGGGTCGCGGCGTCAGGTCTACCTCATTTTCCCATTTAATGAGAAGCTCTGATTGTGGATCAGTTGTCTTGGTGGGTGAAGATAGAAGAGATAGGGGGTGGGTTAACATAGATAGATGATGAAAGATGTATAGGGGAAGGAGAGAGGGGAGAAGGGAGAGAGGAGCGAGGAGAGAGAGGAGAGAGAGAGAGAGATAGGGGTGGGTTAACATAGATAGATGCTGACAGATGTATAGGGGAAGGAGAGAGAGGAGAGAGGAGCGAGGAGAGAGAGGAGAGAGAGGAGAGGGAGGAAAGAGAGAGGAGAAAGAGAGAGGAGAGGAGAGAGGAGAGAGAGAGGAGAGAGAGGAGAGAGAGGGGAGAGAGAGGAGAGAGAGGGGAGAGAGAGGAGAGAGAAAGAGAGAGAGAGGAGAGAGAGAGGACAGAGAGGAAAGACCGAGGAGAGAGAGAGGAGAGAGAGAGAGGAGAGATAGGGGGTGGGTTAACATAGATAGATGCTGACAGATGTATAGGGGAAGGAGAGAGAGGAGGGAGATACAGAGGAGAAAGAGGGGGGAGAGAGGAGAGAGGAGAGAGAGAGATAGAGAGGAGAGAGAGGACAGAGAGAGAAAGAGAGGAGAGAGGAGAGAAAGAGAGGAGAGAGAGGGGGAAGAGGGAGAGAGGTTATGTTCCATCTACATACAAATGAATAGGTTGTGTCCCTTCAACTTGATAGTGTTCCAAAGCGCAGTATGGCATGTTAAAGCATCAGACACATTCTGATGTGGACATGGTGTGATGTACAAACGCTAACAAAAACAGGCATTTACAGAATCTGAAAAATAATCTCTGACTTCTTAGACAGTAACACCATGTTATCAAGTAGCAAAGAACCAAGAGGGAGACATTAATACATGCCAATTACCAGACACTTTTATCCAAAGCTTGTTTATATATGTGTGGTTCCGGTAAACGAGCCCGCTATCCTGCCTTCTTACAGACAGAGAGGTCCAGCCCACATTTTTATACAGACTACAATGATGAGTCCTAAAATTGTCCCCCTGTGATAAAACGTATTGCTGAATGGTAGATCGCGTCCAAGGAGCTCAAAACAAAGGTTTCTACATGCATGTAAACAATATCACTAAAAGGCATTATTTATTTCAATATAAAAAAAATCTTAGGTTCTTAGTCAGATTTTCTATATGCGTTAGGAAGGACAACTTGTTATCAATCCAGACACCCAGGTACTGATATTGAGAAACAAGCTCAATTTGGGCTCCATGTATAGTGCAAATATGCAGGTCCTCAGGGTCAACATTTCGTGACCGAGAGAACAGCATGAGCTTCGTTTTACTTGAATTTAACACTAATTTAAGATCTGTAAGTGATTTATGAATTGAATTAAAGTCATGTTGAAGTTCCTGAATGGCCTGCTGCACCGAGGTGTTACAGGAATACAAAACTGTGTCGTCTGCATAGAGATGAATGTTACAAGTATTAACAGTGTTCCCTATGTCATTAATATGCAAAGTGAACAATAATGGACCCAAAATCGGACCTTGAGGAACACCTTTTTGAATCTCAAGAAATTCAGATTTAACCCCATCTATCCAGATGGCCTGAGTTCTGTCACTAAGATAATTCTGATTTAACCCCATCTATCAAGATGGCCTGAGTTCTGTCGCTAAGATAATTCAGATTTAACCCCATCTATCCAGATGGCCTGAGTTCTGTCACTAAGATAATTCAGATTTAACCCCCATCTATCAAGATGGTCTGAGTTCTGTCGCTAAGATAATTCAGATTTAACCCCCATCTATCAAGATGGTCTGAGTTCTGTCGCTAAGATAATTCAGATTTAACCCCCATCTATCCAGATGGCCTGAGTTCTGTCACTAAGATAATTCTGATTTAAACCCCATCTATCCAGATGGCCTGAGTTCTGTCACTAAAATAACTCAGATTTAACCCCCATCTATCAAGATGGCCTGAGTTCTGTCACTAAGATAATTCAGAAACCAGGCTGTATATCCCAGGCCTATTCTTGATAACTTCTTCAGTAAAACAGAATGATCAACAGTGTCGAACGCCTTTGACAGATCAATAAACAAAGCAGCACAGCTCTTTTTAGCATCCAAGGCATTGACAGCATTATAAACAACTAGCCCTAAACCCTGATTGGTTTATATTAAGAATACAATCATCAGATAAAAAGGAACAAAGTTGTACATTAAGCAAGGATTCAAGAATCTCAGCTAAACAAGGTAGTCTTGAAATGGGGCGTCAAGATAATTCGTATCCCCAGCTTTATGCTTTTGGAATACTTCCTGATAACAATGTTAAATTAAAAAGCTGGGCTACTGAGCAATAAAGGGAGCTGCACAATTAAGCTGGCTCAGGAAACCCATTTTCATGAATCTCCCGACGAACAGTTCTTGTGCTGACGTTGCTTCCAGAGGCAGTTTGGAACTCATTAGGGAGCGTTGCGACCTCCTGTACGAACTGTCAGATAGCAGTTAGAGATTCCTCGGTCTCTGACTATTGATGTTGCCTGTTGGGTTTCATAGAGTGTATTGTGGCTCTGATTATGTATGCTGTGAATAAGTCCCTCTATAATTTATTTTTATTTTTATTTATTTCACCTTTATTTAACCAGGTAGGCCAGTTGAGAACAAGTTCTAATTTACAACTGCGACCTGTTACACATGGAATAAACAAACGTACAGTCAATAACACAATAGAAAAAAATCTATATACAGTTTGTGCAAATGTGGTAAGATTAGAGAGGTAAGGCAATAAATAGGCCGTAGTGGCGAAGTAATTACAATTTAGCAATTAAACACTGGAGTGATATATGTGCAGAAGATGAATGTGCAAGTAGAGATACTGGGGTGCAAAGGAGCAAAACAAATTCATAAATAACAATATGGGAATGAGGTAGTTGGATGGGCTATGTACAGGTGCAATGATCTGTGAGCTGCTCTGACAGCTGATGCTTAAAGTTAGTGAGGGAGATATGAGTCTCCAGCTTCAGTGATTTTTGCAATTCGTTCCAGTCATTGGCAGCAGAGAACGGGAAGGAAAGGTGGCCAAAGGGGGAATAGGCTTTGGGGGTGACCAGTGAAATATACCTGCTGGAGCGCGTGCTACGGATGCTGCTATGGTGATCAGTGAGCTGAGATAAGGCGAGGCTTTACCTAGCAAAGACTTATAAATGACCTGGAGCCAGTGGGTTTGGCGCCGAATATGAAGTGAGGGCCAGCCAACGAGAGTGTACAGGTCGCAGTGGTGGGTAGTATATGGGGCTTTGGTGACAAAACGGATGGCACTGTGATAGACTGCATCCAATTTGTTGAGTAGAGTGTTGGAGGCTATTTTATAAATGACATCGCCAAAGTCAAGGATAGGTAGGATGGTCAGTTTTACGAGGGTATGTTTGGGAGCATGAGTGAAGGATGCTTTGTTGAGAAATAGGAAGCTGATTCTAGATTTAATTTTGGATTGGAGATGCTTAATGTGAGTCTGGGAGGAGAGTTTACAGTCTAACCAGACACCTAGGTATTTGTAGTTGTCCACAAATTCTAAGTCAGAACCGTCCAGAGTAGTGATGCTGGACAGGCGGGCAGGTGCGGGCAGCGATTGGTTGAAGAGCATGCATTTAGTTTTACTTGCATTTAAGAGCAGTTGTAGGCCATGGAGGGAGAGTTGTATAGCATTGAAGCACGTCTGGAGGTTAGTTAACACAGTGTCCAAAGAAGGGACAGAAGTATACAGTATGGTGTCGTCTGCGTAGAGGTGGATCAGAGAATCACCAGCAGCAAGAGCGACATCATTGATGCATACAGAGAAAAGGGTGGCACCCCCATAGAGACTGCCAGAGGTCCGGACAACAGGCCCTCCAATTTGACACACTGAACTCTGTCTGAGAAGTAGTTAGTGAACCAGGCGAGGCAGTCATTTGAGAAATCAAGGCTGTTGAGTCTGCCGATAAGAATGTGGTGATTGACAGAGTCGAAAGCCTTGGCCAGGTTGATGAATACGGCTGCACAGTATTGTCTTTTATCGATGGCGGTTATGATATCGTTTAGGATCTTGAGCGTGGTTGAGGTACACCCATGACCAGCTCGGAAACCAGATTGCATAGCGGAGAAGGTACGGTGGAATTCGAAATGTTTGTTAACTTGGCTTTCGAAGACCTTAGAAAGGCAGGGTAGGATAGATATAGGTCTGTAACAGTTTGGGTCTAGAGTGTCTCCCCCTTTGAGGAGGGGGATGACCGCGGCAGCTTTCCAATCTTTGGGATCTCAGACGATACGAAAAAGAGGTTGAACAGGCCAGTAATAGGGGTTGCAACAATTGCGGCCGATAATCTTAGAAAGAGAGGGTCCAGATTGTCTAGTCCGGCTGATTTGTAGGGGTCCAGATTTTGCAATTCTTTCGGAACATCAGCTATGTGGATTTGGGTGAAGGAGAAATGGGGGAGGTTTGGGCAAGTTGCTGTGGGGGGTGCAAGGCTGTTGGCCGGGGTAGGGGTAGGGGTAGCCAGGTGGAAAGCATGGCCAGCCATAGAAAAATGCTTATTGAAATTATCTGTGGATTTATCGGTGGTGACAGTATTTCCTAGCCTCAGTGCAGTGGGCAGCTGGGAGGAGGTGCTCTAATCCTCCATGGACTTTCAGTGTCCCAGAACTTTTTGGAGTTTGTGCTACAAAATGCAAATTTCTGTTTGAAAAAGCTAGCCTTAGCTTTCCTAACTGCCTGTGTATATTGGTTCCTAACTTCCCTGAAAAGTTGCATATCACGGGGGCTATTCGATGCTAATGCAAACGCCACAGGATGTTTTTGTGCTGGTCAAGGGCAGTCAGGTCTGGAGTGAACCAAGGGTTATATCTGTTACTGGTTCTACATTTTTTGAACGGGGCATGCTTATTTAAGACGGTGAGGAAAGCCCTTTTAAAGAATAACCAGGCATCCTCTACTGATGGAATGAGGTCAATATCCTTCCAGGATATCCGGGCCAGGTCGATTAGAAAGGCCTGCTCGCTGAAGTGTTTTAGGGAGCGTTTGACAGTGATGAGGTGTGATGAGGGGTGGTCGTTTGACCGCGGACCCATTACGGACGCAGGCAATGAGGCAGTGATCGCTGAGATCCTGGTTGAAGACAGCAGAGGTGTATTTAAAGGGCAAGTTGGTCAGGATGATATCTATGAGGTTGCCCGTGTTTACGGATTTGGGGTTGTACCTGGTAGGTTCATTGATCATTTGTGTGAGATTGAGGGCATCTACCTTAGATTGTAGCATGGCCGGGGTGTTAAGCATGTCCCAGTTTAGGTCACCTAACAGTACGAGCTCTGAAAATAGATGGGGGGCAATCAATTCACATATGGTGTCCAGGGTACAGCTGGGAGCAGAAGGTGGTCTATAACAAGCGGCAACGGTGAGAGACTTGTTTCTGGAAAGGTGGATTTTAGAAGTATAAGCTCGAAATGAATCCACGTTGCTATTATCATTGACAGATACTGGACAATTGGTGAGTTGACAACTCAAACATGTAAACAACTGTCCACACAGTAAGTAATGATCAAATCAAATCTAATGCCATTTGTCACATACAACAGGTGTAGATCTTACAGTGAAATGCTTAACTACAAGCCCTTAACCAACAATTCCTAAAAAAAGAAAGAAAATAAAAGTAACAAAGAATTAAAGAGCAGCAGTGAAATAACCATAGTGAGGCTATATACAGGGGGTACCGGTACAGAGTCAATGTGGAGGCTATATACAGGGGGTACCGGTACAGAGTCAATGTGGAGTCTATATACAGGGGGTACCGGTACAGAGTCAATGTGGAGACTATATACAGGGGGTACCGGTACAGAGTCAATGTGGAGGCTATATACAGGGGGTACCGGTACAGAGTCAATGTGGAGGCTATATACAGGGGGTACCGGTACAGAGTCAATGTGGAGGCTATATACAGGGGGTACCGGTACAGAGTCAATGTGGAGACTATATACAGGGGGTACCGGTACAGAGTCAATGTGGAGGCTATATACAGGGGGTACCGGTACAGAGTCAATGTGGAGGCTATATACAGGGGGTACCGGTACAGAGTCAATGTGGAGGCCATATACAAGGGGTACCGGTACAGAGTCAATGTGGAGGCCATATACAAGGGGTACCGGTAGAGAGTCAATGTGGAGGCTATATACAGGGGGTACCGGTACAGAGTCAATGTGGACGCTATATACAGGGGGTACCGGTACAGAGTCAGTGTGGAGGCTATATACAGGGGGTACCGGTACAGAGTCAATGTGGAGGCTATATACAGGGGGTACTGGTACCGAGTCAGTGTGGAGGCTATATACAGGGGGTACCGGTACAGAGTCAATGTGGAGGCTATATACAGGGGGTACCGGTACAGAGTCAATGTGGAGGCTATATACAGGGGGTACTGGTACCGAGTCAGTGTGGAGGCTATATACAGGGGGTACCGGTACAGAGTCAATGTGGAGGCTATATACAGGGGGTACCGGTAGAGAGTCAATGTGGAGGCTATATACAGGGGGTACCGGTACAGAGTCAATGTGGAGGCTATATACAGGGGGTACCGGTAGAGAGTCAGTGTGGAGGCTATATACAGGGGGTACCGGTACAGAGTCAATGTGGAGGCTATATACAGGGTGTTACGGTACAGAGTCAATGTGGACGCTATATACAGGGGGTACCGGTACAGAGTCAGTGTGGAGGCTATATACAGGGGGTACCGGTACAGAGTCAATGTGGAGGCTATATACAGGGGGTACTGGTACCTAGTCAGTGTGGAGGCTATATACAGGGGGTACCGGTACAGAGTCAATGTGGAGGCTATATACAGGGGGGTACCGGTAGAGAGTCAATGTGGAGGCTATATACAGGGGGTACCGGTACAGAGTCAGTGTGGAGGCTATATACAGGGGGTATCGGTAGAGAGTCAATGTGGTGGCTATATACAGGGGGTACCGGTACAGAGTCAATGTGGAGGCTATATACAGGGGGATTCTAACACCCAACAACATCCCAGGCAGAGTTTTTGCCAGCTGTTGTTTCATCTGGATAATAACACTGCTTACACATTTAACCCAATGCTAACAAATTCTGCATCAGCCTATCAAAGATCTTCATCTTTTTCTCCACAAACCAATGGCATTTCTTAAAAATAGGTCAACTTGGATATATGTAAAACTCTAAATTCGAGGGTTTACTTGTGTTCGCCTTTCGCTTGGTCTATCTCAAGGGTAGAGTGAAAAAATTGCATGATCATCGCATAAATGACCTAATCTAACGTGTTCTCCTACATTACCAAGTCTAATGTGTTCTCATTAATGACCTAATCTAATGTGTTCTCCTACATTACCAAATCTAACGTGTTCATCATACATTACCAAATCTAACATGTTCTCCTACATTACCAAGTCTAATGTGTTCATCCTACATTACCAAATCTAATGTGTTCTCCTACATTACCAAATTCTCCTACATTACCTAATCTAATGTGTTCTCATTAATGACCTAATCTAATGTGTTCTCATTAATGACCTAATCTAATGTGTTCCCTACATTACCAAATCTAATGTCTTCTCCTACATTACCAAGTCTAATGTGTTCTCCTAAATTACCAAATCTAATGTGTTCTCCTACATTACCAAATCTAATGTGTTCATCCTACATTACCAAATCTAATGTGTTCTCCTACATTACCAAATTCTCCTACATTACCTAATCTAATGTGTTCTCATTAATGACCTAATCTAATGTGTTCTCCTACATTACCAAATCTAATGTGTTCTCATACATTACCAAATCTAATGTGTTCATACATTACCTAATCTAATGTGTTCTCATACATTACCTAATCTAATGTGTTCTCCTACATTACCAAATCTAATGTGTTCTCCTACATTACCAAATCTAATGTGTTCTCATACATTACCAAGTCTAATGTGTTCTCCTACATTACCAAATCTAATGTGTTCTCCTACATTACCAAATCTAATGTGTTCTCATCCTACATTACCTAATCTAATGTGTTCTCATCCTACATTACCTAATCTAATGTGTTCTCCTACATTACCAAATCTAATGTGTTCTCCTACATTACCTAATCTAACGTGTTCTCATTAATGACCTAATCTAATGTGTTCTCATACATTACCAAATCTAATGTGTTCATACATTACCTAATCTAATGTGTTCTCATACATTACCTAATCTAATGTGTTCTCCTACATTACCAAATCTAATGTGTTCTCCTACATTACCAAATCTAATGTGTTCTCATACATTACCAAGTCTAATGTGTTCTCCTACATTACCAAATCTAATGTGTTCTCCTACATTACCTAATCTAATGTGTTCTCATCCTACATTACCTAATCTAATGTGTTCTCATTAATGACCTAATCTAATGTGTTCTCCTACATTACCTAATCTAATGTGTTCTCATTAATGACCTAATCTAATGTGTTCTCCTACATTACCAAATCTAATGTGTTCTCATACATTACCAAATCTAATGTGTTCATACATTACCTAATCTAATGTGTTCTCATACATTACCAAATCTAATGTGTTCTCATACATTACCAAATCTAATGTGTTCTCCTACATTACCAAGTCTAATGTGTTCTCCTACATTACCTAATCTAATGTGTTCTCCTACATTACCAATCTAATGTGTTCTCCTACATTACCAAATCTAATGTGTTCTCATACATTACCAAATCTAATGTGTTCTCCTACATTACCAAATCTAATGTGTTCTCCTACATTACCAAATCTAATGTGTTCTCCTACATTACCAAATCTAATGTGTTCTCCTACATTACCTAATCTAATGTGTTCTCATTAATGACCTAATCTAATGTGTTCTCCTACATTACCAAATCTAATGTGTTCTCATACATTACCAATTCTAATGTGTTCATACATTACCTAATCTAATGTGTTCTCATACATTACCTAATCTAATGTGTTCTCCTACATTACCAAATCTAATGTGTTCATCCTACATTACCAAATCTAATGTGTTCTCCTACATTACCAAATTCTCCTACATTACCTAATCTAATGTGTTCTCATTAATGACCTAATCTAATGTGTTCTCCTACATGACCAAATCTAATGTGTTCTCATACATTACCAAATCTAATGTGTTCATACATTACCTAATCTAATGTGTTCTCATACATTACCTAATCTAATGTGTTCTCCTACATTACCAAATCTAATGTGTTCTCATACATTACCAAGTCTAATGTGTTCTCCTACATTACCAAATCTAATGTGTTCTCATACATTACCAAATCTAATGTGTTCATACATTACCTAATCTAATGTGTTCTCATACATTACCTAATCTAATGTGTTCTCCTACATTACCAAATCTAATGTGTTCTCCTACATTACCAAATCTAATGTGTTCTCATACATTACCAAGTCTAATGTGTTCTCCTACATTACCAAATCTAATGTGTTCTCCTACATTACCAAATCTAATGTGTTCTCATCCTACATTACCTAATCTAATGTGTTCTCATCCTACATTACCTAATCTAATGTGTTCTCCTACATTACCAAATCTAATGTGTTCTCCTACATTACCTAATCTAATGTGTTCTCATTAATGACCTAATCTAATGTGTTCTCCTACATTACCAAATCTAATGTGTTCTCATACATTACCAAATCTAATGTGTTCATACATTACCTAATCTAATGTGTTCTCATACATTACCAAATCTAATGTGTTCTCATACATTACCAAATCTAATGTGTTCTCCTACATTACCAAGTCTAATGTGTTCTCCTACATTACCTAATCTAATGTGTTCTCCTACATTACCAAATCTAATGTGTTCTCCTACATTACCAAATCTAATGTGTTCTCATACATTACCAAATCTAATGTGTTCTCCTACATTACCAAATCTAATGTGTTCTCCTACATTACCAAATCTAATGTGTTCTCCTACATTACCAAATCTAATGTGTTCTCCTACATTACCAATTCTAATGTGTTCATACATTACCTAATCTAATGTGTTCTCATACATTACCAAATCTAATGTGTTCTCATACATTACCAAATCTAATGTGTTCTCCTACATTACCAAGTCTAATGTGTTCTCCTACATTACCTAATCTAATGTGTTCTCCTACATTACCAAATCTAATGTGTTCTCCTACATTACCAAATCTAATGTGTTCTCATACATTACCAAATCTAATGTGTTCTCCTACATTACCAAATCTAATGTGTTCTCCTACATTACCAAATCTAATGTGTTCTCCTACATTACCAAATCTAATGTGTTCTCCTACATTACCTAATCTAATGTGTTCTCATTAATGACCTAATCTAATGTGTTCTCCTACATTACCAAATCTAATGTGTTCTCATACATTACCAATTCTAATGTGTTCATACATTACCTAATCTAATGTGTTCTCATACATTACCTAATCTAATGTGTTCTCCTACATTACCAAATCTAATGTGTTCATCCTACATTACCAAATCTAATGTGTTCTCCTACATTACCAAATTCTCCTACATTACCTAATCTAATGTGTTCTCATTAATGACCTAATCTAATGTGTTCTCCTACATGACCAAATCTAATGTGTTCTCATACATTACCAAATCTAATGTGTTCATACATTACCTAATCTAATGTGTTCTCATACATTACCTAATCTAATGTGTTCTCCTACATTACCAAATCTAATGTGTTCTCATACATTACCAAGTCTAATGTGTTCTCCTACATTACCAAATCTAATGTGTTCTCATACATTACCAAATCTAATGTGTTCATCCTACATTACCAAATCTAATGTGTTCTCCTACATTACCAAATTCTCCTACATTACCTAATCTAATGTGTTCTCATTAATGACCTAATCTAATGTGTTCTCCTACATTACCAAATCTAATGTGTTCTCATACATTACCAAATCTAATGTGTTCATACATTACCTAATCTAATGTGTTCTCATACATTACCTAATCTAATGTGTTCTCCTACATTACCAAATCTAATGTGTTCTCCTACATTACCAAGTCTAATGTGTTCTCCTACATTACCAAATCTAATGTGTTCTCCTACATTACCAAATCTAATGTGTTCTCATCCTACATTACCTAATCTAATGTGTTCTCATCCTACATTACCTAATCTAATGTGTTCTCATCCTACATTACCTAATCTAATGTGTTCTCCTACATTACCAAATCTAATGTGTTCTCCTACATTACCTAATCTAATGTGTTCTCATTAATGACCTAATCTAATGTGTTCTCCTACATTACCAAATCTAATGTGTTCTCATACATTACCAAATCTAATGTGTTCATACATTACCTAATCTAATGTGTTCTCATACATTACCTAATCTAATGTGTTCTCTTACATTACCAAATCTAATGTGTTCTCCTACATTACCAAATCTAATGTGTTCTCATACATTACCAAGTCTAATGTGTTCTCCTACATTACCAAATCTAATGTGTTCTCCTACATTACCTAATCTAATGTGTTCTCATCCTACATTACCTAATCTAATGTGTTCTCATTAATGACCTAATCTAATGTGTTCTCCTACATTACCTAATCTAATGTGTTCTCATTAATGACCTAATCTAATGTGTTCTCCTACATTACCAAATCTAATGTGTTCTCATACATTACCAAATCTAATGTGTTCATACATTACCTAATCTAATGTGTTCTCATACATTACCAAATCTAATGTGTTCTCATACATTACCAAATCTAATGTGTTCTCATACATTACCAAATCTAATGTGTTCATACATTACCTAATCTAATGTGTTCTCATACATTACCAAATCTAATGTGTTCTCATACATGACCAAATCTAATGTGTTCTCATACATTACCAAATCTAATGTGTTCATACATTACCTAATCTAATGTGTTCTCATACATTACCTAATCTAATGTGTTCTCCTACATTACCAAATCTAATGTGTTCTCATACATTACCAAGTCTAATGTGTTCTCCTACATTACCAAATCTAATGTGTTCTCATACATTACCAAATCTAATGTGTTCATACATTACCTAATCTAATGTGTTCTCCTACATTACCAAATCTAATGTGTTCTCATACATTACCAAATTCTCCTACATTACCTAATCTAACATGTTCTCATACATTACCAAGTCTAATGTGTTCTCATACATTACCTAATCTAATGTGTTCTCATACATTACCAAATTCTCCTACATTACCTAATCTAACATGTTCTCATACATTACCAAGTCTAATGTGTTCTCATACATTACCAAATCTAATGTGTTCATACATTACCTAATCTAATGTGTTCTCATACATTACCTAATCTAATGTGTTCTCCTACATTACCAAATCTAATGTGTTCTCCTACATTACCAAATCTAATGTGTTCTCATACATTACCAAGTCTAATGTGTTCTCCTACATTACCAAATCTAATGTGTTCTCCTACATTACCAAATCTAATGTGTTCTCATCCTACATTACCTAATCTAATGTGTTCTCATCCTACATTACCTAATCTAATGTGTTCTCCTACATTACCAAATCTAATGTGTTCTCCTACATTACCTAATCTAATGTGTTCTCATTAATGACCTAATCTAATGTGTTCTCCTACATTACCAAATCTAATGTGTTCTCATACATTACCAAATCTAATGTGTTCATACATTACCTAATCTAATGTGTTCTCATACATTACCAAATCTAATGTGTTCTCATACATTACCAAATCTAATGTGTTCTCCTACATTACCAAGTCTAATGTGTTCTCCTACATTACCTAATCTAATGTGTTCTCCTACATTACCAAATCTAATGTGTTCTCCTACATTACCAAATCTAATGTGTTCTCATACATTACCAAATCTAATGTGTTCTCCTACATTACCAAATCTAATGTGTTCTCCTACATTACCAAATCTAATGTGTTCTCCTACATTACCAAATCTAATGTGTTCTCCTACATTACCAATTCTAATGTGTTCATACATTACCTAATCTAATGTGTTCTCATACATTACCAAATCTAATGTGTTCTCATACATTACCAAATCTAATGTGTTCTCCTACATTACCAAGTCTAATGTGTTCTCCTACATTACCTAATCTAATGTGTTCTCCTACATTACCAAATCTAATGTGTTCTCCTACATTACCAAATCTAATGTGTTCTCATACATTACCAAATCTAATGTGTTCTCCTACATTACCAAATCTAATGTGTTCTCCTACATTACCAAATCTAATGTGTTCTCCTACATTACCAAATCTAATGTGTTCTCCTACATTACCTAATCTAATGTGTTCTCATTAATGACCTAATCTAATGTGTTCTCCTACATTACCAAATCTAATGTGTTCTCATACATTACCAATTCTAATGTGTTCATACATTACCTAATCTAATGTGTTCTCATACATTACCTAATCTAATGTGTTCTCCTACATTACCAAATCTAATGTGTTCATCCTACATTACCAAATCTAATGTGTTCTCCTACATTACCAAATTCTCCTACATTACCTAATCTAATGTGTTCTCATTAATGACCTAATCTAATGTGTTCTCCTACATGACCAAATCTAATGTGTTCTCATACATTACCAAATCTAATGTGTTCATACATTACCTAATCTAATGTGTTCTCATACATTACCTAATCTAATGTGTTCTCCTACATTACCAAATCTAATGTGTTCTCATACATTACCAAGTCTAATGTGTTCTCCTACATTACCAAATCTAATGTGTTCTCATACATTACCAAATCTAATGTGTTCATCCTACATTACCAAATCTAATGTGTTCTCCTACATTACCAAATTCTCCTACATTACCTAATCTAATGTGTTCTCATTAATGACCTAATCTAATGTGTTCTCCTACATTACCAAATCTAATGTGTTCTCATACATTACCAAATCTAATGTGTTCATACATTACCTAATCTAATGTGTTCTCATACATTACCTAATCTAATGTGTTCTCCTACATTACCAAATCTAATGTGTTCTCCTACATTACCAAGTCTAATGTGTTCTCCTACATTACCAAATCTAATGTGTTCTCCTACATTACCAAATCTAATGTGTTCTCATCCTACATTACCTAATCTAATGTGTTCTCATCCTACATTACCTAATCTAATGTGTTCTCATCCTACATTACCTAATCTAATGTGTTCTCCTACATTACCAAATCTAATGTGTTCTCCTACATTACCTAATCTAATGTGTTCTCATTAATGACCTAATCTAATGTGTTCTCCTACATTACCAAATCTAATGTGTTCTCATACATTACCAAATCTAATGTGTTCATACATTACCTAATCTAATGTGTTCTCATACATTACCTAATCTAATGTGTTCTCTTACATTACCAAATCTAATGTGTTCTCCTACATTACCAAATCTAATGTGTTCTCATACATTACCAAGTCTAATGTGTTCTCCTACATTACCAAATCTAATGTGTTCTCCTACATTACCTAATCTAATGTGTTCTCATCCTACATTACCTAATCTAATGTGTTCTCATTAATGACCTAATCTAATGTGTTCTCCTACATTACCTAATCTAATGTGTTCTCATTAATGACCTAATCTAATGTGTTCTCCTACATTACCAAATCTAATGTGTTCTCATACATTACCAAATCTAATGTGTTCATACATTACCTAATCTAATGTGTTCTCATACATTACCAAATCTAATGTGTTCTCATACATTACCAAATCTAATGTGTTCTCATACATTACCAAATCTAATGTGTTCATACATTACCTAATCTAATGTGTTCTCATACATTACCAAATCTAATGTGTTCTCATACATGACCAAATCTAATGTGTTCTCATACATTACCAAATCTAATGTGTTCATACATTACCTAATCTAATGTGTTCTCATACATTACCTAATCTAATGTGTTCTCCTACATTACCAAATCTAATGTGTTCTCATACATTACCAAGTCTAATGTGTTCTCCTACATTACCAAATCTAATGTGTTCTCATACATTACCAAATCTAATGTGTTCATACATTACCTAATCTAATGTGTTCTCCTACATTACCAAATCTAATGTGTTCTCATACATTACCAAATTCTCCTACATTACCTAATCTAACATGTTCTCATACATTACCAAGTCTAATGTGTTCTCATACATTACCTAATCTAATGTGTTCTCATACATTACCAAATTCTCCTACATTACCTAATCTAACATGTTCTCATACATTACCAAGTCTAATGTGTTCTCATACATTACCAAATCTAATGTGTTCAAAATTGCTCTCCTTGTCAAACTTGTCAAATAACTGTAATGTACCGTAACCATCACTGCTTTTCTTATGAACCTGTCAAATAATATAGCCTATCAAATCAAATCACACTTTATTGGTCACATACACATGGTTAGCAGATGTTAATGAGAGTGTAGCGCAATGCTTGTGTAATATAACCTATGTCATATAACCTATGTCATATAACCTATGTAATATAACCTATGTCATATAACCTATGTAATATAACCTATGTCATATAACCTATGTAATATAACCTATGTCATATAACCTATGTAATATAACCTATGTCATATAACCTATGTCATATAACCTATGTCATATAACCTATGTAATATAACCTATGTCATATACAGTGCCATGCAATAGTATTCACCCCTCTTGGCGTTTTTCCTATTTCCTGTAATTTAAATTGATTTTTATTTGGGATTTCATGTAATGGACATACACAAAATAATCAAAATTGGCGAAGTGAAATTAAAAAAATTACTTATTTAAAAAAATGCAAGAAAAAATTACAAATAAAAGTGGTGCGTGTATATGTATTCACCCCGTTTGCTGTGAAGCCCCTAAATAAGATCTGCTGCAACCGATTACCTTCAGAAGTCACATAATTAGTTAAATAAAGTCCACCTGTGTGCAATCTAAGTGTCACATGATCTGTCACATGATCTCAGTATATAGACACCTGTTCTGAAAGGCCCCAGATTCTGCAACACCCCTAAGCAAGGGGCACCACTCAGCAAGGGGCACCACTAAGCAAGAGGCACCATGAAGACAGACCAAGGAGCTCTCCAAACAGGTCAGGGACAAAGCTGTGGAGAAGTATAGATCAGGGTTGGGTTATAAAAAAATATCTTTGAAACTTTGAACATCCCACGGAGCACCATTAAATCCAGAAAATGACACCACAACAAACCTGCCAAGAGAGGGCCGCCCACCAAAACTCACAGACCAGGCAAGGAGAGCATTAATCAGAGGCAACAAAGAGACCAAAGATAACCCTGAAGGAGCTGCAAAGCTCCACAGAGGAGATTGTAGTATCTGTCCATAGGACCACAGAGCTGGGCTTTACGGAAGAGTGGCCAGAAGAAAAGCCATTGTAATATAACCCATGTAATTTAACCATGGTATGGCCATAGTAAAGATTCAAACCCCTTGTCACAATCTGCAACCACGGAGCTAGTCACCCAACACAGAGAACAATTTGACCAGTCAGTCAAATAAACCTGATTTAGTTGTTTTGATTATCAGAATGTGCTTTTGAACTTCTGTTTAAGGACGCTTCAATGAACAAGTGTTGGAACACGTCCAACTAAGGCAATGATTTTAATTGTCTGATACAGAATATGTTACAATAAATAATCACAGGCACCTGGTGAGGTTTCGCTAGCGCTAAATGTGTATGCTTATATAATGGGAACAGCTAAGATGTAGCCTTTAATCGCATAGCAACTACATTCAACTTAACCTTCAACTTCTAATGTTCGCAAGTATGTGTTTTTACCGTAGAATGCACAGTAGATAATGGTTGTTGTTTTGTTTGGAAAGCACCTTGAAGATACCTGACAGTGGCAGCAACATTATCATTCCAATGTAGGTGACACCAGAAAGAACTCCACGACATTCTAATCTCCCTTCTAAACAAAGCCAGGCAGTCTCTACAATGGCCAAGGCAAGCAAGCTTAGTGATGGGTCAAATGGAGGACAGCTAGATAGAGTCAGGGAAGTGTATCACGCTTTACCTTGTCATGTCCCTCAGGTGTACAAACGTTCATTCATCCTATAAGAGACGGTCTGTCTGAAATGACACCCTACCTCCCTAGTCACTTTATAGTGCGCTACTTTTGACCAAGGCCCTATATAGGGAGGGTGGTATTTGGGACAATACACTAGGACCAGATGGGACCAGGGGCTAGTATGAGTTTAATGTAATCACTGCCTACAATCCCTCAGGCATACAGACAGACAGACAGACAGACAGGCAGGCAGGCAGGCAGGCAGACAGACAGGCAGGCAGGCAGGCAGGCAGGCAGGCAGACAGACAGACAGACAGACAGGCTGACAGACAGGCTGACAGGCAGGCACCCATACAGGTAGACAGACACACAGACAGGCACACAGACAGGCAGACAGAGAGACAGAAAGACAGGCAGACAGACAGAATCGGTTTGTCCTCACTGAGATACAGTATGTGGTTAAACCACAGGTTAACAGCTAAACCACAGGTTAACGGCTAAACCACAGATTAACGGCTAAACCACAGGTTAACGGCTAAACCACAGGTCAACGGTTAAACCACAGGTTAACGGCTAAACCTCAGGTTAACGGCTAAACCTCAGGTTAACGGCTAAACCACAGGTTAACGGCTAAACCTCAGGTTAACGGCTAAACCTCAGGTTAACGGTTAAACCGCAGGTTAACGGCTAAACCGCAGGTTAACGGCTAAACCGCAGGTTAACGGCTAAACCGCAGGTTAACGGCTAAACCTCAGGTTAACGGATATTTGACTTAGGGCAGTCTTGCATATATCAGTCAAAGAACTGAAAGATGAGTGACTGAATGTTGAATTTTTATTTACAATATCAATACATTCAGGTGCTTCAAGTATTTGTCACAATGTGTCTGAATAGCCACTCCATGGCCCATCTATCCATGAGTCAGAGATACACACACATTCTCCCCTAATACAATCCTCTAGCAGTCTACTGGTATAATTAAGTCTGCTGGTATAATTCAGTCTGCTGGTATAATTCAAGCTTGCTGGTATAATTCAGTCTGCTGGTATAATTCAGCCTGCTGGTATAATTCAGTCTGCTGGTATAATTCAGTCTGCTGGTATAATTCAAGCCTGCTGGTATAATTCAAGCCTGCTGGTATAATTCAGTCTGCTGGTATAATTCAAGCCTGCTGGTATAATTCAGTCTGCTGGTATAATTCAAGCCTGCTGGTATAATTCAGTCTGCTGGTATAATTCAAGCCTGCTGGTATATTTCAAGCCTGCTGGTATAATTCAAGCCTGCTGGTATAATTCAGTCTGCTGGTATAATTCAAGCCTGCTGGTATAATTCAAGCCTGCTGGTATATTTCAAGCCTGCTGGTATAATTCAAGCCTGCTGGTATAATTCAAGCCTGCTGGTATAATTCAAGCCTACTGGTATATTTCAAGCCTGGTAAATGACTGTTTGTGTCACTAACAACCCAATGTATTTTCCTTTGCTTTTCATTGTGTGGACCCAGACGATCCGGTCAAGGTAATGTAGTCTATTATAACTGCTGATTACTCTAAACTGGTCTATCTGTCTGTGTGAGCGTGTGTTTGTATGTGTGTGTATCTGTGTTTATGTGTGTGTGTGTGTGTATATGTGTTTATGTGTGTGTGTGTGTGTGTGCGTGGGTGTGTCTGTTTGTTTGTGTGTGTGTGTGTGTGTGTGTGTGTGTGTGTGTGTGTGTGTGTGTGTGTGTGTGTGTGTGTGTGTGTGTGTGTGTGTGTGTGTGTGTGTGTGTGTGTGTGTGTAAGCTTTACATTCTGCACAGGGACTCTACAGAGGGACGAGCAACGATGGTGACATTGCAGATCTCTGTGTGAGTCGGTGACCAGTCGGGGACAAAGCCTCTGGCTCTCAGAGACAACCTTGACACCATTTGGACCACATGTCTTGTCCTGTTCCTTCCTGTCTACATCTCTACAGTAACCACATGTCCTGTTCCTTCCTGTCTACATCTCTACAGTAACCACATGTCTTGTTCTGTTACTTCCTGTCTACATCTCTACAGTAACCACATGTCTTGTCCTGTTCCTTCCTGTCTACATCTCTACAGTAACCACATGTCTTGTTCTGTTCCTTCCTGTCTACATCTCTACAGTAACCACATGTCTTGTTCCTTCCTGTCTACATCTCTACAGTAACCACATGTCTTGTCCTGTTACTTCCTGTCTACATCTCTACAGTAACCACATGTCTTGTTCTGTTCCTTCCTGTCTACATCTCTACAGTAACCACATGTCTTGTTCTGTTCCTTCCTGTCTACATCTCTACAGTAACCACATGTCTTGTTCTGTTCCTTCCTGTCTATATCTCTACAGTAACCACATGTCTTGTTCCTTCCTGTCTACATCTCTACAGTAACCACATGTCTTGTTCTGTTCCTTCCTGTCTACATCTCTACAGTAACCACATGTCTTGTTCCTTCCTGTCTACATCTCTACAGTAACCACATGTCCTGTTCCTTCCTGTCTACATCTCTACAGTAACCACATGTCTTGTCCTGTTCCTTCCTGTCTATATCTCTACAGTAACCACATGTCTTGTCCTGTTCCTTCCTGTCTACATCTCTACAGTAACCACATGTCTTGTTCCTTCCTGTCTATATCTCTACAGTAACCACATGTCTTGTCCTGTTCCTTCCTGTCTACATCTCTACAGTAACCACATGTCTTGTTCCTTCCTGTCTATATCTCTACAGTAACCACATGTCTTGTTCTGTTCCTTCCTGTCTACATCTCTACAGTAACCACATGTCCTGTTCTGTTCCTTCCTGTCTACATCTCTACAGTAACCACATGTCTTGTTCCTTCCTGTCTATATCTCTACAGTAACCACATGTCTTGTCCTGTTCCTTCCTGTCTACATCTCTACAGTAACCACATGTCTTGTCCTGTTCCTTCCTGTCTACATCTCTACAGTAACCACATGTCTTGTCCTGTTCCTTCCTGTCTACATCTCTACAGTAACCACATGTCTTGTCCTGTTCCTTCCTGTCTATATCTCTACAGTAACCACATGTCTTGTCCTGTTACTTCCTGTCTACATCTCTACAGTAACCACATGTCTTGTCCTGTTCCTTCCTGTCTACATCTCTACAGTAACCACATGTCCTGTTCCTTCCTGTCTATATCTCTACAGTAACCACATGTCTTGTTCCTTCCTGTCTACATCTCTACAGTAACCACATGTCTTGTCCTGTTCCTTCCTGTCTACATCTCTACAGTAACCACATGTCTTGTCCTGTTACTTCCTGTCTACATCTCTACAGTAACCACATGTCTTGTCCTGTTCCTTCCTGTCTACATCTCTACAGTAACCACATGTCTTGTCCTGTTCCTTCTGTCTATATCTCTACAGTAACCACATGTCTTGTCCTGTTACTTCCTGTCTACATCTCTACAGTAACCACATGTCTTGTCCTGTTCCTTCCTGTCTACATCTCTACAGTAACCACATGTCTTGTCCTGTTCCTTCCTGTCTATATCTCTACAGTAACCACATGTCCTGTTCCTTCCTGTCTACATCTCTACAGTAACCACATGTCTTGTTCTGTTCCTTCCTATCTACATCTCTACAGTAACCACATGTCTTGTCCTGTTACTTCCTGTCTACATCTCTACAGTAACCACATGTCTTGTTCTGTTCCTTCCTGTCTACATCTCTATAGTAACCACATGTCTTGTTCTGTTCCTTCCTGTCTATATCTCTACAGTAACCACATGTCTTGTTCCTTCCTGTCTACATCTCTACAGTAACCACATGTCTTGTTCTGTTCCTTCCTGTCTACATCTCTACAGTAACCACATGTCTTGTTCCTTCCTGTCTACATCTCTACAGTAACCACATGTCCTGTTCCTTCCTGTCTACATCTCTACAGTAACCACATGTCTTGTCCTGTTCCTTCCTGTCTATATCTCTACAGTAACCACATGTCTTGTCCTGTTCCTTCCTGTCTACATCTCTACAGTAACCACATGTCTTGTTCCTTCCTGTCTATATCTCTACAGTAACCACATGTCTTGTCCTGTTCCTTCCTGTCTACATCTCTACAGTAACCACATGTCTTGTTCCTTCCTGTCTATATCTCTACAGTAACCACATGTCTTGTCCTGTTCCTTCCTGTCTACATCTCTACAGTAACCACATGTCTTGTCCTGTTCCTTCCTGTCTATATCTCTACAGTAACCACATGTCTTGTCCTGTTACTTCCTGTCTACATCTCTACAGTAACCACATGTCTTGTCCTGTTCCTTCCTGTCTACATCTCTACAGTAACCACATGTCTTGTCCTGTTCCTTCCTGTCTATATCTCTACAGTAACCACATGTCTTGTTCTGTTCCTTCCTGTCTACATCTCTACAGTAACCACATGTCTTGTTCCTTCCTGTCTACATCTCTACAGTAACCACATGTCTTGTCCTGTTCCTTCCTGTCTACATCTCTACAGTAACCACATGTCTTGTCCTGTTACTTCCTGTCTACATCTCTACAGTAACCACATGTCTTGTCCTGTTCCTTCCTGTCTACATCTCTACAGTAACCACATGTCTTGTCCTGTTCCTTCCTGTCTATATCTCTACAGTAACCACATGTCTTGTCATGTTACTTCCTGTCTACATCTCTACAGTAACCACATGTCTTGTCCTGTTCCTTCCTGTCTACATCTCTACAGTAACCACATGTCTTGTCCTGTTCCTTCCTGTCTATATCTCTACAGTAACCACATGTCCTGTTCCTTCCTGTCTACATCTCTACAGTAACCACATGTCTTGTTCTGTTCCTTCCTATCTACATCTCTACAGTAACCACATGTCTTGTCCTGTTCCTTCCTGTCTACATCTCTACAGTAACCACATGTCTTGTTCCTTCCTGTCTACATCTCTACAGTAACCACATGTCTTGTTCTGTTCCTTCCTGTCTACATCTCTACAGTAACCACATGTCTTGTCCTGTTACTTCCTGTCTATATCTCTACAGTAACCACATGTCTTATCCTGTTCCTTCCTGTCTACATCTCTACAGTAACCACATGTCTTGTCCTGTTCCTTCCTGTCTACATCTCTACAGTAACCACATGTCCTGTTCCTTCCAGTCTATATCTCTACAGTAACCACATGTCTTGTCCTGTTCCTTCCTGTCTACATCTCTACAGTAACCACATGTCTTGTCCTGTTCCTTCCTGTCTACATCTCTAACAGTAACCACATGTCTGTCCTGTTCCTTCCTGTCTACATCTCTACAGTAACCACATGTCTTGTCCTGTTACTTCCTGTCTAAATCTCTACAGTAACCACATGTCTTGTCCTGTTACTTCCTGTCTACATCTCTACAGTAACCACATGTCTTGTCCTGTTCCTTCCTGTCTACATCTCTACAGTAACCACATGTCTTGTCCTGTTCCTTCCTGTCTACATCTCTACAGTAACCACATGTCTTGTCCTGTTCCTTCCTGTCAACATCTCTACAGTAACCACATGTCTTGTTCCTTCCTGTCTACATCTCTACAGTAACCACATGTCTTGTCCTGTTCCTTCCTGTCTACATCTCCACAGTAACCACATGTCCTGTTCCTTCCTGTCTACATCTCTACAGTAACCACATGTCCTGTTCCTTCCTGTCTACATCTCTACAGTAACCACATGTCTTGTTCTGTTCCTTCCTGTCTACATCTCTACAGTAACCACATGTCTTGTCCTGTTCCTTCCTGTCTACATCTCTACAGTAACCACATGTCTGTTCCTTCCTGTCTATATCCTACAGTAACCACATGTCTTGTCCTGTTCCTTCCTGTCTACATCTCTACAGTAACCCATGGCTTGTCCTGTTCCTTCCTGTCTACATCTCTACAGTAACCACATGTCTTGTTCTGTTTACTTCCTGTCTACATCTCTACAGTAACCACATGTCTTGTCCTGTTCCTTCCTGTCTACAGCTCTACAGTAACCAAATGTCTTGTTCTGTTCCTTCCTGTCTACATCCTCTAACAGTAACCACATGTCTTGTCCTGTTACTTCCTGTCTACATCTCTACAGTAACCACATGTCTTGTCCTGTTCCTTCCTGTCTACCATCTCTACAGTAACCACATGTCTTCGTTCCTTCCTGTCTACATCTCTACAGTAACCACATGTCTTGTTCTGTTCCGTCCTGTCTACATCTCTACAGTACCCATGTCTTGTTCTGTCCTTCCTGTCTACATCTCTACAGTACCACATGTCTTGTCCTGTCCTTCCTGTCTACATCTCTACAGTAACCACATGTCTTGTTCTGTTCTTCTGTCTACATCTCTACAGTAACCACATGTCCTGTTCCTTCCTCTAATCTCTACAGTAACCACATGTCTGTTTATTCCTCTGTCTACATCTCTACAGTAACGACATGCTTGTCCTGTTCCTTCCTGTCTCATCTACAGTAACCACATTCCTGTTCCTTCGTCTGTCACATCTCTACAGTAACCAAATGTCTTGTTCTATTCCTTCCTGTCTACATCTCTACAGTAACACATGTCTGTTCTGTCCTCCTGTCTACATCTCTACAGTAACCACATGTCTTGTCCTGTTCCTTCCTGTCTACATCTCTACAGTAACCACATGTCCTGTTCCTTCCTGTCTTCCTGTCTACATCTCTACAGTAACCACATGTCTTGGTTCCTTCCTGTCTACATCTTACAGTAACCACATGTCTTGTCCTGTTCCTTCCTGTATACATCTTACAGTAACCACAGTCTTGTCCGTTCCTTCCTGTCTACATCTCTACAGTAACCACATGTCCTGTTCCTTCCTGTCTACATCTCTACAGTAACCACATGTCTTGTCCTGTTCCTTCCTGTCTACATCTCTACAGTAACCACATGTCCTGTTCCTTCCAGTCTATATCTCTACAGTAACCACATGTCTTGTCCTGTTCTCCTTCCTGTCTACATCTCTACAGTAACACATGTCTTGTCCTGTTCCTTCCTGTCTACTCTCTACAGTAACCACATGTCTTGTCCTGTTCCTTCCTGTCTACATCTCTACAGTAACCACATGTCTTGTCCTGTTACTTCCTGTCTAAATCTCTACAGTAACCACATGTCTTGTCCTGTTACTTCCTGTCTACATCTCTACAGTTAACCACATGTCTTGTCCTGTTCCTTCCTGTCTACATCTCTACAGTAACCACATGTCTTGTCCTGTTCCTTCCTGTCTACATCTCTACAGTAACCACATGTCTTGTCCTGTTCCTTCCTGTCAACATCTCTACAGTAACCACATGTCTTGTTCCTTCCTGTCTACATCTCTACAGTAACCACATGTCTTGTCCTGTTCCTTCCTGTCTACATCTCCACAGTAACCACATGTCCTGTTCCTTCCTGTCTACATCTCTACAGTAACCACATGTCCTGTTCCTTCCTGTCTACATCTCTACAGTAACCACATGTCTTGTTCTGTTCCTTCCTGTCTACATCTCTACAGTAACCACATGTCTTGTCCTGTTCCTTCCTGTCTACATCTCTACAGTAACCACATGTCCTGTTCCTTCCTGTCTATATCTCTACAGTAACCACATGTCTTGTCCTGTTCCTTCCTGTCTACATCTCTACAGTAACCACATGTCTTGTCCTGTTCCTTCCTGTCTACATCTCTACAGTAACCACATGTCTTGTTCTGTTCCTTCCTGTCTACATCTCTACAGTAACCACATGTCTTGTCCTGTTCCTTCCTGTCTACATCTCTACAGTAACCAAATGTCTTGTTCTGTTCCTTCCTGTCTACATCTCTACAGTAACCACATGTCTTGTCCTGTTACTTCCTGTCTACATCTCTACAGTAACCACATGTCTTGTCCTGTTCCTTCCTGTCTACATCTCTACAGTAACCACATGTCTTGTTCCTTCCTGTCTACATCTCTACAGTAACCACATGTCTTGTTCTGTTCCTTCCTGTCTACATCTCTACAGTAACCACATGTCTTGTTCTGTTCCTTCCTGTCTACATCTCTACAGTAACCACATGTCCTGTTCCTTCCTGTCTACATCTCTACAGTAACCACATGTCTTGTTCTATTCCTTCCTGTCTACATCTCTACAGTAACGACATGTCTTGTCCTGTTCCTTCCTGTCTACATCTCTACAGTAACCACATGTCCTGTTCCTTCCTGTCTACATCTCTACAGTAACCACATGTCTTGTTCTGTTCCTTCCTGTCTACATCTCTACAGTAACCACATGTCTTGTCCTGTTCCTTCCTGTCTACATCTCTACAGTAACCACATGTCCTGTTCCTTCCTGTCTACATCTCTACAGTAACCACATGTCTTGTTCCTTCCTGTCTACATCTCTACAGTAACCACATGTCTTGTCCTGTTCCTTCCTGTCTACATCTCTACAGTAACCACATGTCTTGTCCTGTTCCTTCCTGTCTACATCTCTACAGTAACCACATGTCCTGTTCCTTCCTGTCTACATCTCTACAGTAACCACATGTCTTGTCCTGTTCCTTCCTGTCTACATCTCTACAGTAACCACATGTCCTGTTCCTTCCTGTCTACATCTCTACAGTAACCACATGTCTTGTCCTGTTCCTTCCTGTCTATATCTCTACAGTAACCACATGTCTTGTTCTGTTCCTTCCTGTCTACATCTCTACAGTAACCACATGTCTTGTCCTGTTCCTTCCTGTCTACATCTCTACAGTAACCACATGTCTTGTTCTGTTACTTCCTGTCTACATCTCTACAGTAACCACATGTCCTGTTCCTTCCTGTCTATATCTCTACAGTAACCACATGTCTTGTCCTGTTCCTTCCTGTCTATATCTCTACAGTAACCACATGTCTTGTTCTGTTCCTTCCTGTCTACATCTCTACAGTAACCACATGTCTTGTCCTGTTCCTTCCTGTCTACATCTCTACAGTAACCAAATGTCTTGTTCTGTTCCTTTCTGTCTACATCTCTACAGTAACCACATGTCTTGTTCTGTTCCTTCCTGTCTACATCTCTACAGTAACCACATGTCTTGTCCTGTTCCTTCCTGTCTACATCTCTACAGTAACCACATGTCTTGTTCCTTCCTGTCTACATCTCTACAGTAACCACATGTCTTGTTCTGTTCCTTCCTGTCTACATCTCTACAGTAACCACATGTCTTGTCCTGTACCTTCCTGTCTACATCTCTACAGTAACCAAATGTCTTGTTCTGTTCCTTCCTGTCTACATCTCTACAGTAACCACATGTCTTGTTCCTTCCTGTCTACATCTCTACAGTAACCACATGTCTTGTTCCTTCCTGTCTACATCTCTACAGTAACCACATGTCTTGTCCTGTTCCTTCCTGTCTACATCTCTACAGTAACCCCATGTCCTGTTCCTTCCTGTCTACATCTCTACAGTAACCACATGTCTTGTCCTGTTCCTTCCTGTCTACATCTCTACAGTAACCACATGTCTTGTCCTGTTCCTTCCTGTCTATATCTCTACAGTAACCACATGTCTTGTTCTGTTCCTTCCTGTCTACATCTCTACAGTAACCACATGTCCTGTTCCTTCCTGTCTACATCTCTACAGTAACCACATGTCTTGTCCTGTTCCTTCCTGTCTACATCTCTACAGTAACCACATGTCTTGTCCTGTTCCTTCCTGTCTACATCTCTACAGTAACCACATGTCTTGTCCTGTTCCTTCCTGTCTACATCTCTACAGTAACCACATGTCTTGTCCTGTTACTTCCTGTCTAAATCTCTACAGTAACCACATGTCTTGTCCTGTTACTTCCTGTCTACATCTCTACAGTAACCACATGTCTTGTCCTGTTCCTTCCTGTCTACATCTCTACAGTAACCACATGTCTTGTCCTGTTCCTTCCTGTCTACATCTCTACAGTAACCACATGTCCTGTTCCTTCCTGTCTACATCTCTACAGTAACCACATGTCTTGTTCCTTCCTGTCTACATCTCTACAGTAACCACATGTCTTGTCCTGTTCCTTCCTGTCTACATCTCTACAGTAACCACATGTCCTGTTCCTTCCTGTCTACATCTCTACAGTAACCACATGTCTTGTTCCTTCCTGTCTACATCTCTACAGTAACCACATGTCTTGTTCCTTCCTGTCTACATCTCTACAGTAACCCAATGTCTTGTTCTGTTCCTTCCTGTCTACATCTCTACAGTAACCACATGTCTTGTTCTGTTCCTTCCTGTCTATATCTCTACAGTAACCAAATGTCTTGTCCTGTTCCTTTTCTGTCTACATCTCTACAGTAACCACATGTCTTGTCCTGTTCCTTCCTGTCTATATCTCTACAGTAACCACATGTCTTGTCCTGTTCCTTCCTGTCTACATCTCTACAGTAACCACATGTCTTGTCCTGTTACTTCCTGTCTACATCTCTACAGTAACCACATGTCTTGTCCTGTTCCTTCCTGTCTACATCTCTACAGTAACCACATGTCCTGTTACTTCCTGTCTACATCTCTACAGTAACCACATGTCTTGTTCCTTCCTGTCTACATCTCTACAGTAACCACATGTCTTGTCCTGTTCCTTCCTGTCTACATCTCTACAGTAACCACATGTCCTGTTCCTTCCTGTCTACATCTCTACAGTAACCACATGTATTGTTCCTTCCTGTCTACATCTCTACAGTAACCACATGTCTTGTTCCTTCCTGTCTACATCTCTACAGTAACCCAATGTCTTGTTCTGTTCCTTCCTGTCTACATCTCTACAGTAACCACATGTCTTGTTCTGTTCCTTCCTGTCTATATCTCTACAGTAACCAAATGTCTTGTCCTGTTCCTTCCTGTCTACATCTCTACAGTAACCACATGTCTTGTCCTGTTACTTCCTGTCTACATCTCTACAGTAACCACATGTCTTGTCCTGTTCCTTCCTGTCTACATCTCTACAGTAACCACATGTCTTGTCCTGTTCCTTCCTGTCTATATCTCTACAGTAACCACATGTCTTGTTCTGTTCCTTCCTGTCTACATCTCTACAGTAACCACATGTCTTGTTCCTTCCTGTCTACATCTCTACAGTAACCACATGTCTTGTCCTGTTCCTTCCTGTCTACATCTCTACAGTAACCACATGTCTTGTCCTGTTACTTCCTGTCTACATCTCTACAGTAACCACATGTCTTGTCCTGTTCCTTCCTGTCTACATCTCTTTAGTAACCACATGTCTTGTCCTGTTCCTTCCTGTCTATATCTCTACAGTAACCACATGTCTTGTCCTGTTACTTCCTGTCTACATCTCTACAGTAACCACATGTCTTGTCCTGTTCCTTCCTGTCTACATCTCTACAGTAACCACATGTCTTGTCCTGTTCCTTCCTGTCTATATCTCTACAGTAACCACATGTCCTGTTCCTTCCTGTCTACATCTCTACAGTAACCACATGTCTTGTTCTGTTCCTTCCTATCTACATCTCTACAGTAACCACATGTCTTGTCCTGTTCCTTCCTGTCTACATCTCTACAGTAACCACATGTCTTGTTCCTTCCTGTCTACATCTCTACAGTAACCACATGTCTTGTTCTGTTCCTTCCTGTCTACATCTCTACAGTAACCACATGTCTTGTCCTGTTACTTCCTGTCTATATCTCTACAGTAACCACATGTCTTGTCCTGTTCCTTCCTGTCTACATCTCTACAGTAACCACATGTCTTGTCCTGTTCCTTCCTGTCTACATCTCTACAGTAACCACATGTCCTGTTCCTTCCAGTCTATATCTCTACAGTAACCACATGTCTTGTCCTGTTCCTTCCTGTCTACATCTCTACAGTAACCACATGTCTTGTCCTGTTCCTTCCTGTCTACATCTCTACAGTAACCACATGTCTTGTCCTGTTCCTTCCTGTCTACATCTCTACAGTAACCACATGTCTTGTCCTGTTACTTCCTGTCTAAATCTCTACAGTAACCACATGTCTTGTCCTGTTACTTCCTGTCTACATCTCTACAGTAACCACATGTCTTGTCCTGTTCCTTCCTGTCTACATCTCTACAGTAACCACATGTCTTGTCCTGTTCCTTCCTGTCTACATCTCTACAGTAACCACATGTCTTGTCCTGTTCCTTCCTGTCAACATCTCTACAGTAACCACATGTCTTGTTCCTTCCTGTCTACATCTCTACAGTAACCACATGTCTTGTCCTGTTCCTTCCTGTCTACATCTCCACAGTAACCACATGTCCTGTTCCTTCCTGTCTACATCTCTACAGTACCACATGTCCTGTTCCTTCCTGTCTACATCTCTACAGTAACCACATGTCTTGTTCTGTTCCTTCCTGTCTACATCTCTACAGTAACCACATGTCTTGTCCTGTTCCTTCCTGTCTACATCTCTACAGTAACCACATGTCCTGTTCCTTCCTGTCTATATCTCTACAGTAACCACATGTCTTGTCCTGTTCCTTCCTGTCTACATCTCTACAGTAACCACATGTCTTGTCCTGTTCCTTCCTGTCTACATCTCTACAGTAACCACATGTCTTGTCCTGTTCCTTCCTGTCTACATCTCTACAGTAACCAAATGTCTTGTTCTGTTCCTTCCTGTCTACATCTCTACAGTAACCACATGTCTTGTCCTGTTACTTCCTGTCTACATCTCTACAGTAACCACATGTCTTGTCCTGTTCCTTCCTGTCTACATCTCTACAGTAACCACATGTCTTGTTCCTTCCTGTCTACATCTCTACAGTAACCACATGTCTTGTTCTGTTCCTTCCTGTCTACATCTCTACAGTAACCACATGTCTTGTTCTGTTCCTTCCTGTCTACATCTCTACAGTAACCACATGTCTTGTCCTGTTCCTTCCTGTCTACATCTCTACAGTAACCACATGTCTTGTTCTGTTCCTTCCTGTCTACATCTCTACAGTAACCACATGTCCTGTTCCTTCCTGTCTACATCTCTACAGTAACCACATGTCTTGTTCTATTCCTTCCTGTCTACATCTCTACAGTAACGACATGTCTTGTCCTGTTCCTTCCTGTCTACATCTCTACAGTAACCACATGTCCTGTTCCTTCCTGTCTACATCTCTACAGTAACCACATGTCTTGTTCTATTCCTTCCTGTCTACATCTCTACAGTAACCACATGTCTTGTTCTGTTCCTTCCTGTCTACATCTCTACAGTAACCACATGTCTTGTCCTGTTCCTTCCTGTCTACATCTCTACAGTAACCACATGTCCTTGTTCCGTCCTGTCTACATCTCTACAGTAACCACATGTCTTGTTCCTTCCTGTCTACATCTCTACAGTAACCACATGTCTTGTCCTGTTCCTTCCTGTCCGACATCTCTACAGTAACCACATGTCTTGTCCTGTTCCTTCCTGTCTACATCTCTTACAGTAACCACATGTCTTGTCCTGTTCCTTCCTGTCTACATCTCTACAGTAACCCATGTCTTGTCCTGTTCCTTCCTGTCTACATCTCTACAGTAACCACATGTTCCTGTTCCTTCCTGTCTACATCTCTACAGTAACCACATGTCTTGTTCCTGTTCCTTCCTGTCTACATCTCTACAGTAACCACTGTCTTGTCCTGTTCCTTCCTGTCTACATCTCTACAGTAACACATGTCCTTGGCCTGTTCCTTCCTGTCTACATCTCTACAGTAACCACATGTCTTGTTCGTTCCTTCCTGTCTACATCTCTACAGTAACCACATGTCTTGTCCTGTTCCTTCCTGTCTATATCTCTACAGTAACCACATGTCTTGTCCTGTTCCTTCCTGTCTACATCTCTACAGTAACCACATGTCTTGTTCCTGTCTTGTTCTGTTCCTTCCTGTCTATATCTCTACAGTTAACCACATGTCTTGTTCCTTCCTGTCTATCTCCTACATTAACCTGTC
>NC_042991.1:38796229-38838729 GCF_901001165.1 Salmo trutta
TCTCTACAGTAACCAATGTCTTGTTCCTTCCTGTTACATCTCTACAGTAACCACATGTCTTGTTCTGTTCTTCTGTCTACATCTCTACAGTAACCACATGTCTTGTCCTGTTCTTCCTGTCTACATCTCTACAGTAACCACATGTTTGTCCTGTTCCTTCCTGTCTACATCTCTACAGTAACCACATGTCTTGTCCTGTTACTTCCTGCTACATCTCTACAGTAACCAATGTCTTGTTCCTTCCTGTCTACATCTCTACAGTAACCACATGTCTTGTCCTGTTCCTTCCTGTCTACATCTCTACAGTAACCACATGTCCTGTTCCTTCCTGTCTACATCTCTACAGTAACCACATGTCCTGTTCCTTCCTTTCTACATTTCTACAGTAACCACATGTCTTGTCCTGTTCCTCCTGTCTACATCTCTACAGTAACCACATGGTCTTGTCCTGTTCCCTTCCTGTCTACATCTCCTACATTAACCACATGTCTTGTCCTGTTTCCTTCATGTCTACATCTCTACAGTAACCACATGTCTTGTCCGTTACTTGCCTGTCATATTCTAACAGTAACCACATGTCTTGTCCTGTTCACTTCCTGTCTACATCTCTACAGTAAGCCACAGTCTTGTCCCTGTTCCTTCCTGTCTACATCTCTACAGTAACCACATGTCTTGTCCCTGTTCCTCCTTCCTGCTACATCTCTACAGTAACCACATGTCCTTGTCCTTGTTCCTTCCTGTCTACATCTCTACAGGTAACCACATGTCCTTCCTGCCTGTCTACATCTCTACCCATGTCTGTTCCTTCCTGTCTACACTCTACAGTAACCACATGTCTTGTGTCCTGTTCCTTTCCTGTCTACATCTACTACAGTAACCACATGGCCTGTTCCTGTTCCTTCCTGTCCGTACATCTCTAACGAAGTAAAGCCACATGTCTTGTCTGTTCCTTCCTGGTCTACATCTCTACAGTAACCACATGTCTTGTCCTTTCTTCCTGTCTACATCTCTACAGTAACCACATGTCTTGTCCTGTTCCTTCCTGTCTACATCTCTACAGTAACCACATGTCTTGTCCTGTTCCTTCCTGTCTACATCTCTACAGTAACCACATGTCTTGTTCTGTTCCTTCCTGTCTACATCTCTACAGTAACCACATGTCTTGTCTGTTCCTTCCTGTCTACATCTCTACAGTAACCACATGTCTTGTTCTGTTCCTTCCTGTCTACATCTCTACAGTAACCACATGTCTTGTTCCTTCCTGTCTACATCTCTACAGTAACCACATGTCTTGTCCTGTTCCTTCCTGTCTACATCTCTACAGTAACCACATGTCTTGTTCTGTTCCTTCCTGTCTACATCTCTACAGTAACCACATGTCTTGTCCTGTTCCTTCCTGTCTACATCTCTACAGTAACCACATGTCTTGTCTGTTCCTTCCTGTCTACATCTCTACAGTAACCACAGCTTGTCCTGTTCCTTCCTGTCTACATCTCTACAGTAACCACATGTCTCCTGTTCCTTCCTGTCTACATCTCTACAGTAACCACATGTCTTGTTCTGTCCTTCCTGTCTATATCTCTACAGTAACCACATGTCTTGTCCTGTTCCTTCCTGTCTACATCTCTACAGTAACCACATGTCTTGTCCTGTTCCTTCCTGTCTACATCTCTACAGTAACCACATGTCTTGTTCTGTTCCTTCCTGTCTACATCTCTACAGTAACCACATGTCTTGTCTGTTCCTTCCTGTCTACTATCTCTACAGTAACCACATGTCTGTCTGTTCCTTCCTGTCTACATCTCTACAGTAACCACATGTCTTGTCCTTCCTCTGTCTACATCTCTACAGTAACCACATGTCTTGTCCTGTTCCTTCCTGTCTACATCTCTACAGTAACCACATGTCTTGTCCTGTTCCTTCCTGTCTACATCTCTACAGTAACCACATGTCTTGTCCTGTTCCTTCCTGTCTACATCCTCACAGTAACCACATGTCTGTTCCTTCCTGTCTACATCTCTACAGTAACCACATGTCTTGTCCTGTTCCTTCCTGTCTACATCTCTTCAGTAACCACAGGTCTTGTTCCTGTTCCTTCCTGTCTACATCCTCTACAGTAACCACATGTCCTGTTCCTTCCTGTCTACATCTCTACAGTAACCACATGTCTTGTTCTTCCTGTCATACATCTCTACAGTAACCACATGTCTTGTCCTGTTCCTTCCTGTCTACCATCTCTACAGTAACCACCTGTCCTGTTCCTTCCTGTCTACACTACTACAGTAACCACATGTCTTGTTCTTCCTGTCTACATCTCTACAGTAACCCAATGTCTTGTTCTGTTCCTCCTGTCTACATCTCTACAGTAACCACATGTCTTGTTCTGTTCCTTCCTGTCTATATCTCTACAGTAACCAATGTCTTGTTCCTGTTCCTTCCTGTATACCTCTCTACAGTAACCACATGTCTTGTCCTGTTCCTTCCTGTCTATATCTCTACAGTAACCACATGTCTTGTCCTGTTCCTTCCTGTCTACATCTCTACAGTAACCACATGTCTTGTCCTGTTACTTCCTGTCTACATCTCTACAGTAACCACATGTCTTGTCCTGTTCCTTCCTGTCTACATCTCTACAGTAACCACATGTCTTGTTCCTTCCTGTCTACATCTCTACAGTAACCACATGTCTTGTCCTGTCCTTCCTGTCTACATCTCTACAGTAACCACATGTCTTGTCCTGTTCCTTCCTGTCTACATCTCTACAGTAACCACATGTCTTGTCCTGTTCCTTCCTGTCTACATCTCTACAGTAACCACATGTCTTGTTCCTTCCTGTCTACATCTCTACAGTAACCACATGTCTTGTCCTGTTCCTTCCTGTCTACATCTCTACAGTAACCACATGTCCTGTTCCTTCCTGTCTACATCTCTACAGTAACCACATGTCTTGTTCCTTCCTGTCTACATCTCTACAGTAACCACATGTCTTGTTCTGTTCCTTCCTGTCTACATCTCTACAGTAACCACATGTCTTGTCCTGTTCCTTCCTGTCTACATCTCTACAGTAACCACATGTCTTGTTCCTTCCTGTCTACATCTCTACAGTAACCACATGTCCTGTTACTTCCTGTCTACATCTCTACAGTAACCACATGTCTTGTTCCTTCCTGTCTACATCTCTACAGTAACCACATGTCTTGTCCTGTTCCTTCCTGTCTACATCTCTACAGTAACCACATGTCTTGTCCTGTTCCTTCCTGTCTACATCTCTACAGTAACCACATGTCTTGTTCCTATCTGTCTACATCTCTACAGTAACCACATGTCTTGTCCTGTTCCTTCCTGTCTACATCTCTACAGTAACCACATGTCTTGTCCTGTTCCTTCCTGTCTACATCTCTACAGTAACCACATGTCCTGTTCCTTCCTGTCTACATCTCTACAGTAACCACATGTCTTGTTCCTTCCTGTCTACATCTCTACAGTAACCACATGTCTTGTTCTGTTACTTCCTGTCTACATCTCTACAGTAACCACATGTCTTGTCCTGTTCCTTCCTGTCTACATCTCTACAGTAACCACATGTCTTGTTCCTTCCTGTCTACATCTCTACAGTAACCACATGTCTTGTTCCTTCCTGTCTACATCTCTACAGTAACCACATGTGTTGTCCTGTTCCTTCCTGTCTACATCTCTACAGTAACCACATGTCTTGTTCCTTCCTGTCTACATCTCTACAGTAACCACATGTCTTGTTCTGTTCCTTCCTGTCTATATCTCTACAGTAACCACATGTCTTGTCCTGTTCCTTCCTGTCTACATCTCTACAGTAACCACATGTCTTGTCCTGTTCCTTCCTGTCTACATCTCTACAGTAACCACATGTCTTGTTCTGTTCCTTCCTGTCTACATCTCTACAGTAACCACATGTCTTGTTCCTTCCTGTCTACATCTCTACAGTAACCACATGTCTTGTCCTGTTCCTTCCTGTCTATATCTCTACAGTAACCACATGTCTTGTCCTGTTCCTTCCTGTCTACATCTCTACAGTAACCACATGTCTTGTTCCTTCCTGTCTACATCTCTACAGTAACCACATGTCTTGTTCTGTTCCTTCCTGTCTATATCTCTACAGTAACCACATGTCTTGTCCTGTTCCTTCCTGTCTACATCTCTACAGTAACCACATGTCTTGTTCCTTCCTGTCTACATCTCTACAGTAACCACATGTCTTGTTCTGTTCCTTCCTGTCTACATCTCTACAGTAACCACATGTCTTGTTTCCTTCCTGTCTACATCTCTACAGTAACCACATGTCTTGTCCTGTTCCTTCCTGTCTACATCTCTACAGTAACCACATGTCTTGTTCTGTTCCTTCCTGTCTACATCTCTACAGTAACCACATGTCTTGTCCTGTTCCTTCCTGTCTACATCTCTACAGTAACCACATGTCTTGTTCTGTTCCTTCCTGTCTACATCTCTACAGTAACCACATGTCTTGTTCTGTTCCTTCCTGTCTACATCTCTACAGTAACCACATGTCTTGTTCCTTCCTGTCTACATCTCTACAGTAACCACATGTCTTGTTCTGTTCCTTCCTGTCTATATCTCTACAGTAACCACATGTCTTGTCCTGTTCCTTCCTGTCTACATCTCTACAGTAACCACATGTCTTGTCCTGTTCCTTCCTGTCTACATCTCTACAGTAACCACATGTCTTGTTCTGTTCCTTCCTGTCTACATCTCTACAGTAACCACATGTCTTGTCCTGTTCCTTCCTGTCTATATCTCTACAGTAACCACATGTCTTGTCCTGTTCCTTCCTGTCTACATCTCTACAGTAACCACATGTCTTGTTCCTTCCTGTCTACATCTCTACAGTAACCACATGTCTTGTTCTGTTACTTCCTGTCTATATCTCTACAGTAACCACATGTCTTGTCCTGTTCCTTCCTGTCTACATCTCTACAGTAACCACATGTCTTGTCCTGTTCCTTCCTGTCTACATCTCTACAGTAACCACATGTCTTGTCCTGTTCCTTCCTGTCTACATCTCTACAGTAACCACATGTCTTGTTCCTTCCTGTCTACATCTCTACAGTAACCACATGTCTTGTCCTGTTCCTTCCTGTCTACATCTCTTCAGTAACCACAGGTCTTGTCCTGTTCCTTCCTGTCTACATCTCTACAGTAACCACATGTCCTGTTCCTTCCTGTCTACATCTCTACAGTAACCACATGTCTTGTTCCTTCCTGTCTACATCTCTACAGTAACCACATGTCTTGTCCTGTTCCTTCCTGTCTACATCTCTACAGTAACCACATGTCCTGTTCCTTCCTGTCTACATCTCTACAGTAACCACATGTCTTGTTCCTTCCTGTCTACATCTCTACAGTAACCCAATGTCTTGTTCTGTTCCTTCCTGTCTACATCTCTACAGTAACCACATGTCTTGTTCTGTTCCTTCCTGTCTATATCTCTACAGTAACCAAATGTCTTGTCCTGTTCCTTCCTGTCTACATCTCTACAGTAACCACATGTCTTGTCCTGTTCCTTCCTGTCTATATCTCTACAGTAACCACATGTCTTGTCCTGTTCCTTCCTGTCTACATCTCTACAGTAACCACATGTCTTGTCCTGTTACTTCCTGTCTACATCTCTACAGTAACCACATGTCTTGTCCTGTTCCTTCCTGTCTACATCTCTACAGTAACCACATGTCTTGTTCCTTCCTGTCTACATCTCTACAGTAACCACATGTCTTGTCCTGTTCCTTCCTGTCTACATCTCTACAGTAACCACATGTCTTGTCCTGTTCCTTCCTGTCTACATCTCTACAGTAACCACATGTCTTGTCCTGTTCCTTCCTGTCTACATCTCTACAGTAACCACATGTCTTGTTCCTTCCTGTCTACATCTCTACAGTAACCACATGTCTTGTCCTGTTCCTTCCTGTCTACATCTCTACAGTAACCACATGTCCTGTTCCTTCCTGTCTACATCTCTACAGTAACCACATGTCTTGTTCCTTCCTGTCTACATCTCTACAGTAACCACATGTCTTGTTCTGTTCCTTCCTGTCTACATCTCTACAGTAACCACATGTCTTGTCCTGTTCCTTCCTGTCTACATCTCTACAGTAACCACATGTCTTGTTCCTTCCTGTCTACATCTCTACAGTAACCACATGTCCTGTTACTTCCTGTCTACATCTCTACAGTAACCACATGTCTTGTTCCTTCCTGTCTACATCTCTACAGTAACCACATGTCTTGTCCTGTTCCTTCCTGTCTACATCTCTACAGTAACCACATGTCTTGTCCTGTTCCTTCCTGTCTACATCTCTACAGTAACCACATGTCTTGTTCCTATCTGTCTACATCTCTACAGTAACCACATGTCTTGTCCTGTTCCTTCCTGTCTACATCTCTACAGTAACCACATGTCTTGTCCTGTTCCTTCCTGTCTACATCTCTACAGTAACCACATGTCCTGTTCCTTCCTGTCTACATCTCTACAGTAACCACATGTCTTGTTCCTTCCTGTCTACATCTCTACAGTAACCACATGTCTTGTTCTGTTACTTCCTGTCTACATCTCTACAGTAACCACATGTCTTGTCCTGTTCCTTCCTGTCTACATCTCTACAGTAACCACATGTCTTGTTCCTTCCTGTCTACATCTCTACAGTAACCACATGTCTTGTTCCTTCCTGTCTACATCTCTACAGTAACCACATGTGTTGTCCTGTTCCTTCCTGTCTACATCTCTACAGTAACCACATGTCTTGTTCCTTCCTGTCTACATCTCTACAGTAACCACATGTCTTGTTCTGTTCCTTCCTGTCTATATCTCTACAGTAACCACATGTCTTGTCCTGTTCCTTCCTGTCTACATCTCTACAGTAACCACATGTCTTGTCCTGTTCCTTCCTGTCTACATCTCTACAGTAACCACATGTCTTGTTCTGTTCCTTCCTGTCTACATCTCTACAGTAACCACATGTCTTGTTCCTTCCTGTCTACATCTCTACAGTAACCACATGTCTTGTCCTGTTCCTTCCTGTCTATATCTCTACAGTAACCACATGTCTTGTCCTGTTCCTTCCTGTCTACATCTCTACAGTAACCACATGTCTTGTTCCTTCCTGTCTACATCTCTACAGTAACCACATGTCTTGTTCTGTTCCTTCCTGTCTATATCTCTACAGTAACCACATGTCTTGTCCTGTTCCTTCCTGTCTACATCTCTACAGTAACCACATGTCTTGTCCTGTTCCTTCCTGTCTACATCTCTACAGTAACCACATGTCTTGTCCTGTTCCTTCCTGTCTACATCTCTACAGTAACCACATGTCTTGTTCCTTCCTGTCTACATCTCTACAGTAACCACATGTCTTGTCCTGTTCCTTCCTGTCTACATCTCTTCAGTAACCACAGGTCTTGTCCTGTTCCTTCCTGTCTACATCTCTACAGTAACCACATGTCCTGTTCCTTCCTGTCTACATCTCTACAGTAACCACATGTCTTGTTCCTTCCTGTCTACATCTCTACAGTAACCACATGTCTTGTCCTGTTCCTTCCTGTCTACATCTCTACAGTAACCACATGTCCTGTTCCTTCCTGTCTACATCTCTACAGTAACCACATGTCTTGTTCCTTCCTGTCTACATCTCTACAGTAACCCAATGTCTTGTTCTGTTCCTTCCTGTCTACATCTCTACAGTAACCACATGTCTTGTTCTGTTCCTTCCTGTCTATATCTCTACAGTAACCAAATGTCTTGTCCTGTTCCTTCCTGTCTACATCTCTACAGTAACCACATGTCTTGTCCTGTTCCTTCCTGTCTATATCTCTACAGTAACCACATGTCTTGTCCTGTTCCTTCCTGTCTACATCTCTACAGTAACCACATGTCTTGTCCTGTTACTTCCTGTCTACATCTCTACAGTAACCACATGTCTTGTCCTGTTCCTTCCTGTCTACATCTCTACAGTAACCACATGTCTTGTTCCTTCCTGTCTACATCTCTACAGTAACCACATGTCTTGTCCTGTTCCTTCCTGTCTACATCTCTACAGTAACCACATGTCTTGTCCTGTTCCTTCCTGTCTACATCTCTACAGTAACCACATGTCTTGTCCTGTTCCTTCCTGTCTACATCTCTACAGTAACCACATGTCTTGTTCCTTCCTGTCTACATCTCTACAGTAACCACATGTCTTGTCCTGTTCCTTCCTGTCTACATCTCTACAGTAACCACATGTCTTGTCCTGTTCCTTCCTGTCTACATCTCTACAGTAACCACATGTCCTGTTCCTTCCTGTCTACATCTCTACAGTAACCACATGTCTTGTTCCTTCCTGTCTACATCTCTACAGTAACCACATGTCTTGTTCTGTTCCTTCCTGTCTACATCTCTACAGTAACCACATGTCTTGTCCTGTTCCTTCCTGTCTACATCTCTACAGTAACCACATGTCTTGTTCCTTCCTGTCTACATCTCTACAGTAACCACATGTCTTGTTCCTTCCTGTCTACATCTCTACAGTAACCACATGTCTTGTTCCTTCCTGTCTACATCTCTACAGTAACCACATGTCTTGTCCTGTTCCTTCCTGTCTACATCTCTACAGTAACCACATGTCTTGTTCCTTCCTGTCTACATCTCTACAGTAACCACATGTCTTGTTCTGTTCCTTCCTGTCTATATCTCTACAGTAACCACATGTCTTGTCCTGTTCCTTCCTGTCTACATCTCTACAGTAACCACATGTCTTGTCCTGTTCCTTCCTGTCTACATCTCTACAGTAACCACATGTCTTGTTCTGTTCCTTCCTGTCTACATCTCTACAGTAACCACATGTCTTGTTCCTTCCTGTCTACATCTCTACAGTAACCACATGTCTTGTCCTGTTCCTTCCTGTCTACATCTCTACAGTAACCACATGTCTTGTTCCTTCCTGTCTACATCTCTACAGTAACCACATGTCTTGTTCTGTTCCTTCCTGTCTATATCTCTACAGTAACCACATGTCTTGTCCTGTTCCTTCCTGTCTACATCTCTACAGTAACCACATGTCTTGTTCCTTCCTGTCTACATCTCTACAGTAACCACATGTCTTGTCCTGTTCCTTCCTGTCTACATCTCTACAGTAACCACATGTCTTGTCCTGTTCCTTCCTGTCTACATCTCTACAGTAACCACATGTCCTGTTCCTTCCTGTCTATATCTCTACAGTAACCACATGTCTTGTTCTGTTCCTTCCTGTCTACATCTCTACAGTAACCACATGTCTTGTTCCTTCCTGTCTACATCTCTACAGTAACCACATGTCCTGTTCCTTCCTGTCTACATCTCTACAGTAACCACATGTCTTGTTCTGTTCCTTCCTGTCTACATCTCTACAGTAACCACATGTCTTGTTCCTTCCTGTCTACATCTCTACAGTAACCACATGTCCTGTTCCTTCCTGTCTACATCTCTACAGTAACCACATGTCTTGTTCTGTTCCTTCCTGTCTACATCTCTACAGTAACCACATGTCTTGTTCTGTTCCTTCCTGTCTACATCTCTACAGTAACCACATGTCTTGTCCTGTTCCTTCCTGTCTACATCTCTACAGTAACCACATGTCTTGTCCTGTTCCTTCCTGTCTACATCTCTACAGTAACCACATGTCCTGTTCCTTCCTGTCTACATCTCTACAGTAACCACATGTCTTGTTCTGTTCCTTCCTGTCTACATCTCTACAGTAACCACATGTCTTGTCCTGTTCCTTCCTGTCTATATCTCTACAGTAACCACATGTCTTGTCCTGTTACTTCCTGTCTACATCTCTACAGTAACCACATGTCCTGTTCCTTCCTGTCTACATCTCTACAGTAACCACATGTCTTGTTCTGTTCCTTCCTGTCTACATCTCTACAGTAACCACATGTCTTGTCCTGTTACTTCCTGTCTACATCTCTACAGTAACCACATGTCTTGTTCTGTTCCTTCCTGTCTACATCTCTACAGTAACCACATGTCTTGTTCTGTTCCTTCCTGTCTACATCTCTACAGTAACCACATGTCTTGTTCTGTTCCTTCCTGTCTACATCTCTACAGTAACCACATGTCTTGTCCTGTTACTTCCTGTCTACATCTCTACAGTAACCACATGTCTTGTTCTGTTCCTTCCTGTCTACATCTCTACAGTAACCACATGTCTTGTTCTGTTCCTTCCTGTCTACATCTCTACAGTAACCACATGTCTTGTTCTGTTCCTTCCTGTCTACATCTCTACAGTAACCACATGTCTTGTTCTGTTCCTTCCTGTCTACATCTCTACAGTAACCACATGTCTTGTTCTGTTCCTTCCTGTCTACATCTCTACAGTAACCACATGTCTTGTTCTGTTCCTTCCTGTCTACATCTCTACAGTAACCACATGTCTTGTCCTGTTCCTTCCTGTCTACATCTCTACAGTAACCACATGTCTTGTCCTGTTCCTTCCTGTCTACATCTCTACAGTAACCACATGTCTTGTCCTGTTCCTTCCTGTCTACATCTCTACAGTAACCACATGTCTTGTTCCTTCCTGTCTACATCTCTACAGTAACCACATGTCTTGTCCTGTTCCTTCCTGTCTACATCTCTACAGTAACCACATGTCCTGTTCCTTCCTGTCTACATCTCTACAGTAACCACATGTCCTGTTCCTTCCTTTCTACATTTCTACAGTAACCACATGTCTTGTCCTGTTCCTTCCTGTCTACATCTCTACAGTAACCACATGTCTTGTCCTGTTCCTTCCTGTCTACATCTCTACAGTAACCACATGTCTTGTCCTGTTCCTTCCTGTCTACATCTCTACAGTAACCACATGTCTTGTTCTGTTCCTTCCTGTCTACATCTCTACAGTAACCACATGTCTTGTTCTGTTACTTCCTGTCTACATCTCTACAGTAACCACATGTCCTGTTCCTTCCTGTCTACATCTCTACAGTAACCACATGTCTTGTTCTGTTCCTTCCTGTCTACATCTCTACAGTAACCACATGTCCTGTTCCTTCCTGTCTACATCTCTACAGTAACCACATGTCTTGTCCTGTTCCTTCCTGTCTACATCTCTACAGTAACCACATGTCCTGTTCCTTCCTGTCTACATCTCTACAGTAACCACATGTCTTGTCCTGTTACTTCCTGTCTACATCTCTACAGTAACCACATGTCTTGTTCTGTTCCTTCCTGTCTACATCTCTACAGTAACCACATGTCCTGTTCCTTCCTGTCTACATCTCTACAGTAACCACATGTCTTGTCCTGTTCCTTCCTGTCTACATCTCTACAGTAACCACATGTCTTGTCCTGTTCCTTCCTGTCTACATCTCTACAGTAACCACATGTCTTGTTCTGTTCCTTCCTGTCTACATCTCTACAGTAACCACATGTCTTGTTCTGTTCCTTCCTGTCTACATCTCTACAGTAACCACATGTCTTGTTCTGTTCCTTCCTGTCTACATCTCTACAGTAACCACATGTCTTGTTCCTTCCTGTCTACATCTCTACAGTAACCACATGTCTTGTCCTGTTCCTTCCTGTCTACATCTCTACAGTAACCACATGTCTTGTTCTGTTCCTTCCTGTCTACATCTCTACAGTAACCACATGTCTTGTCCTGTTCCTTCCTGTCTACATCTCTACAGTAACCACACACACACCAGGGGACTCCTGTTAGCTATCGGCAGCAAGCCTACAAGGTAAACATTTATTTTTTCTGCTCTTTCAAATAATTTTTATAAAGTAACAGACATGGTGTCGAACAGGAAGATTGGAATGCTGTGAACCAAAAGGTTGCGAGTTAAAATCCCAGATGAGGACGTGTTGAATAATAACGACGGTATAAATGAAAATGCACAACGTAATCATGTATTTCAATGTGTAAAATACGTTTTGTAAGTTGAAAACATTGTTTGTCAAAAGCACTGTGCGTGTGTAATTAGGTCAACATTTAGGTGAAATGCCTAAATAATATTTTCTAGTTGAATGAACATAAGACAAGTTGAGCCAACACATCACTTTAAGTTGACCAAATTTTCATCTACATTTTGTCAAGTTGGAGCTACATTTTGGCAAAACCATTTTTAATTCCAGTAACACTAGTTACGTAATATGAAATAATTTGTCTCGGATGTCGATGCCCCTCTTTGTTCGGGTGGTGCTCGGCGGTCGACGTCGCCGGTCTTCTAGCCATCATTGATCAGTTTTTCCATTTTCCATTGGTTTTGTCTTGTCTTCCATCACACCTGGTTCCAATCCCATTCATTACATGTTGTGTATTTAACCCTCTGTTTTCCCTCATGTCCTTGTCAGTGATTGTATGTGAGTTATGTACGCGCGTGTATTTTGTATCGGTGTGCGACAGGTTATTTTTACCCATGTTATTTGTGTACTTTGGTTTTAGAGTTAGTTTTTTTGTAATAAATATTCCAGTTTAACCAAGTTGGTTTCTCCTGCGCCTGACTTCCCTGCCACCTACAAACACGACTATGACATAATTGAAACAACTATTTATTTTTTACAGTTTATACGGGCCATTCATGTCCACCTGATTTGTCCCCTCTAAAATATATTTCACACCATAATTCCCCATTTATTCAAGGATGTCATTTCGTTAAAATAAACTCAACGGGGAACAATTAAAACTTAGCTCTGTTCATTTATATTTAGATGTTCAAATTAATATAGACAGATTGTAAATTCCAACTGTCTCGGTGCATTCAGGATGGCCAACCTTATTAACACAGCTATTTCATCATCCAGGCCTGTTTGCAATGAGCCGTGCATATTTATGACCATCCTAATGATTATTCTAATGATATTCCTGTAGTCCCGATGGCTCTGAGAATTCCTTTTTTCCTCCCGCAGAGATTAAACATCCCACCAGGACAGAAATAAAAACAATCAACGGTGCGGCCCACGGAAACCCCCCTGCGTTTTCAATCCCACTTCAAACGTAGAGAATTGTAGCGTTCTGTGAATTCAGAGAGAGATTAGAGAACGGATTGTGAGAAATCTTGATTAAAGTGGAAAGTTCCGAGCTACAACATGAATTCATCATACCTACTTTATGCAGTAGCCTAATGGCCGGTTTATACTTGGTCTAACTACATGTCTGTAGACAATTATATCGCGACAATTGTCACTGGTCAAAAAAGTTTCCTTGTCACACAGACATGAAAAACAAGTTGACCGATTTAACATCCGATGTCGTTGTTACCGGATTTCCACAGCGACCAGACCAAATCCTCCTGTGACAAGATAAAGCAAGGACTTTTTAAATTCTCAGATAGAATGACCTACTTTCATTTCTTCACGGTGTAACCATAAGCTATTTTCTGTAAACTCGCTATTACCTTGTAAATAATGATGCTGTTTTTACATTTATTTTCCTGAAATAATGAACAAAAACTAACATTTCAGATGTTATCATTTATACTATGTCATTAATTATTTGAACTGGATAGCCTCCAGATAACTAGCTAGCAACTAACCGCTTTTAGTTGCCTGGCTTGCTAGGTTGACATTTAGTGAATTCATTTTATGACGGGCGGGTTTATCGGTGTTAAAATAGTGGAGCACCGGGATGCTGATGTCAGGCAGAGGCTGTCGTTTTGGTGTTTATACTTTTCTTAAACCCGAAACAATAATTTTGATGATGGACGACAATAGAATGTTCAAGGTGTCGCTACAGACTATTGTGTCTACAGACATGTCGATAGACATGTAGCTTGCTGTATGTAGCACTGTGAGTTAATGGATGGATACACAATGGTAAATCATTGATGATACAGTAGATGTCCAAGTTTCCACTGTCTTCAAAGAAGCCTTTGCTGTAGATGTCCAGTGATTGAATCAACTGTATCCTGAGTGAATGCTTGGGAATACAATAAACAATGGCATCCACATTTAGCAAAGGGCACACATGCAATTATACTGTATGACTATGGTTAATGACTATGGTTAATGACTGTGGTTAATGACTGGTTAATGACTGGTTAATGACTGGTTAATGACTATGGTTAATGACTATGGTTAATGACTGTGGTTAATGACTGTGGTTAATGACTGGTTAATGACTGGTTAATGACTATGGTTAATGACTGTGGTTAATGACTATGGTTAATGACTCGTTAATGACTGTGGTTAATGACTGTGGTTAATGACTATGGTTAATGACTGTGGTTAATGACTGGTTAATGACTGGTTAATGACTGGTTAATGACTGGTTAATGACTATGGTTAATGACTATGGTTAATGACTATGGTTAATGACTGTGGTTAATGACTGTGGTTAATGACTGTGGTTAATGACTGGTTAATGACTGGTTAATGACTATGGTTAATGACTATGGTTAATGACTGTGGTTAATGACTATGGTTAATGACTCGTTAATGACTGGTTAATGACTGTGGTTAATGACTATAGTTAATGACTATAGTTAATGACTGGTTAATGACTGGTTAATGACTATGGTTAATGACTGGTTAATGACTGGTTAATGACTATGGTTAATGACTATGGTTAATGACTGTGGTTAATGACTGTGGTTAATGACTATGGTTAATGACTGGTTAATGACTGGTTAATGACTGTGGTTAATGACTATAGTTAATGACTATGGTTAATGACTATGGTTAATGACTGGTTAATGACTGTGGTTAACAACTGTGGTTAATGACTGTGGTTAATGACTGGTTAATGACTATAGTTAATGACTAGTTAATGACTATAGTTAATGACTGGTTAATGACTATGGTTAATGACTATAGTTAATGACTGGTTAATGACTGGTTAATGAATATAGTTTATGACTATAGTTAATGACTGGTTAATGACTGGTTAATGACTGTGGTTAATGACTATGGTTAACGACTATGGTTAATGACTATGGTTAATGACTGGTTAATGACTGGGGTTAATGACTGGTTAATGACTGGGGTTAATGACTATGGTTAATGACTGGTTAATGACTATAGTTAATGACTATAGTTAATGACTAAAGTTAATGACTGGTTAATGACTGTGGTTAATGACTGGTTAATGACTGGTTAATGACTGATTAATGACTATAGTTAATGACTATGGTTAATGACTAAAGTTAATGACTGGTTAATGACTGTGGTTAATGACTATAGTTAATGACTATGGTTAATGACTATGGTTGATACCTATGTGTCACGTCCTGACCATAGAGAGCTCTTATTTTCTATGGTAAAGTAGGTCAGGGCGTGACTGGGGGGGGTTTATCTAGTGTATTTAGTTCTATGTTGTTTGGTTCTAGTTTCTGTTTTTCTATGTTGGGGTTTTTGGATGATCCCCAATTAGAGGCAGCTGGTCATCGTTGTCTCTAATTGGGGATCATATTTAAGTAGTTGTTTTTCCCACCTTTGTTTGTGGGAGATTATTTTGAGTTAGTGCATGTTGCACCTCTGTCGTCACGGTTTGTGTTTTGTTTATAGTTTATTGCTTGTTTGGCTAAGTTTCACTATATAATAAAGATGTGGAACGATACGCACGCTGCGCCATGGTCATTCCTACACACAATCGTGACACTATAGTTAATGACTGTGGTTAATAACTATGGTTAATGACTGGTTAATAACTATGGTTAATGACTATGGTTAATAACTAAGACGCAGGGCTCCTTACTGTCCCTAGAATTTCTAAGCAAACAGCTGGAGGCAGGGCTTTCTCCTGTAGAGCTACATTTTTATGGAATGGTCTGCCTATCCATGTGAGAGACGCAGACTTGGTCTCGACCTTTAAGTCTTTATTGAAGACTCATCTCTTCAGTAGATCCTATGATTGAGTGTAGTCTGGCCCATGGGTATGAAGGTGAACGGAAAGACACTGGAGCGACGAACCGCCCTTGCTGTCTCTGCCTGGTCGGTTCCCCTCTCTTCACTGGGATTCTCTGCCTCTAACCCTATTACGGGGGCTGAGTCACTGGCTTACTGGTGCTCTTCCATGCCGTCCCTAGGAGGGGTGCGTCACTTGAGTGGGTTGAGTCACTGACGTGATCTTCCTGTCTGGGTTGGCGCCCCCCTCGGGTTCGTGCCGTGGTGGAGATCTTTGTGGGCTATACTCAGCCTTGTCTCAGGGTAGTAAGTTGGTGGTTGAAGATATCCCACTAGTGGTGTGGGGGCTGTGCTTTGTCAAAGTGGGTGGGGTTATATCCTTCCTGTTTTGGCCCTGTTCGGGGGTATCGTCGGATGGGGCCACAGTGTCTACTGACCCCTCCTGTCTCAGCCTCCAGTATTTATGCTGCAATAGTTTGTGTGTCGGGGGGCTAGGGTCAGTCTGTTATTTCTGGATTATTTCTCCTGTGTCATCCGGTGTCCTATGTGAATTTAAGTTCCTCTATTTCTCTCTTTCTCTCTCTCGGAGGACCTAAGCCCTAGGACCATGCCCCAGGACTACTTGGCCTAATGACTCCTTAATGACTCCTTGCTGTCCCCCAGTCCACCTGGTCATGCTGCTGCTCCAGTATCAACTGTTCTGCCTGCAGCTATGGAACCCTGACCTGTTCACCGGACGTGCTACCTTTTCCCGGACCTGCTTTTTTGGACTCTCTCTCTACCGCATCTGCTGTCTCTAACTCTGAATGATCGGCTATGAAAAGCCAACTGACATTTACTCCTGAGGTATTGACCTGTTCCACCCTCTACAACCACTGTGATTATTATTATCTGACCCTGCTGGTCATCTATGAACATTTGAACATCTTGACCATGTTCTGTTATAATCTCCACCCGGCACAGCCAGAAGAGGACTGGCCACCCCTCATAGCCTGGTTCCTCTCTAGGTTTCTTCCTAGGTTCCGGCCTTTCTAGGGAGTTTTTCCTAGCCACTGTGCTTCTACATCTGCATTGCTTGCTGTTTGGGGTTTTAGGCTGGGCTTCTGTACAGCACTTTGTGACATCGGCTGATGTAAAAAGGGCTTCATCAATAAATTTGATTTGATTTGGTTAATGACTATTGTTAATAACTATGGACAGTCTAGATAAGGAGGTCAAGGAGCTATAATCATGGATTAGGATTGACAGCAGGTTGGTTTTCACTGAATAGTCTTATGTAATGGCTGGCTATTAAGAGATGCTATGGTGTTAATTATACGTGAGTAATTCAGTAGTAATGTGTTAATAATCACTGGCTAATTAGAAAACAGATTTGCAAAATAACTGTCACGTCCTGACCAGTATTAGGGATTATTTGTAATTGTAGTTTGGTCAGGACGTGGTTCGGGGTGGTGGTTTATTTAGTAGGGTGTTTGGTTAGTTAGTTCCGGGTTTATGTTCTGTGTTAGTATTTCTATGTTCTTTCTGGTTAGTTGTATATCTATGTCTAGTTAATTGAGGGTTGGACTCTCAATTGGAGGCAGGTGTTTTCTAGTTGCCTCTGATTGAGAGTCCTATATATGGGTATGTGTTTGGTTTAGTGTTTGTGGGAGATTGTTTCTTGTTTTGCTGTGTGTGCCTGACAAGACTGTCTAGTTCGTTTGTGTTTTTTGTATACGTGTTTATTTTGGTTTTTCCTTCTTTGTCTGTAATAAAGAAGATGAGTATACACTTCCCTGCTGCATTTTGGTCCTCTCCTTACAACAACCGTGACATTAGGTCTCTCTTTATGTATTGTTGTGTTGTCTCTCTTGTCGTGATGTGTGTTTGGTCCTATATTTTTATTTATTTTTTTCTCCTTACAACAACCGTGACAATAACCAAGTGAAGGTTGCTTGTAAAAGTTGAGGTGAACGATCAAGTTAACATGTTAAATGCCTCTTAATAATAAAAAAAAATTCATCACAATAAATGGTGATAAATATAATAAATGAAATATTCTATCTGTCCCCTCAGCATTTACCCACCAACCTATCGTTGGCGAAAGCGCATACGATGTCCACATGTCCAGTTTGATGTTCTGTTTTGGCACAGTGAATGAGAAAGGATTGGCAAAAACAGCTAACTCGTTAGGGAAACATAAGAAAGCCATGACAAAAAAAGTATTATTAACTTACTTGCTGTGACCACACACATGTCGCTGGTGAAGAGCAACTGGACAGCACAGTTCACCAACACCAGCAGACGAGACATGGCTTGGTGTTTTATTCTTCCCAGATCTATAGACCAAAATGCATAAAATGTCCGATCTTCTTCAAGTACCCAACTTGTAGGCAACTTAATGCCTGCAATTTATAGCAAATTAGGACAACAATTCCTTTCACGAATTATCCCTATTATCCGAAGTGACCGTTGAAACCGAGTCCAATTACCCTAATCAGAGTAGGTTAACTGTCTTCAGATATGTGACAAAAAAGATCACATTCACAAACATTTTGTCAACATGTCCCGGTACATTCATGTCAACAATAATCCAATATGTATTCGTTAACCTCCGATAGCAGAACCTCCTCACTTCCGTCTCCTTTTCTCAAACCGTCTTGTCCAAATGAAATCTCACGGCGTCCTGATACCTTCGATCTTCTCCAAGGTTTTATTTTAAAAAAAGAGGCTTCCACAAAAAATCGATCGCTCACGCCATCTTCAAGTGTGATTCTCAATCTCCTATGAGCTCGTCATGTATCATGTATAATGAATAGGCTACAGGTAACCTGTGATTAAGACAATGCGTTGAGACTTTCAGCCCGTCGGACAGCGCTCCAAGCAGCGCTCCAAGCTACAGACAGCGCCTCGGTGAGCAGGCAGCGCGCCTCACAGTCTAGTAAGCACTGCTTTCTGATCATTTATTCATGTTGATCTCTCTCTCTCTCTGTCTCTCTCTCTCTCTCTCTCTCTGTCTCTCTCTCTCTCTCTCTCTCTCTCTCTCTCAATTTTAATTTCAGGGGCTTTATTGGCATGGGAAACATATGTTTAGATTGCCAAAGCAAGTGAAAGACAATAAACAGAACAGAAGTGAAATAAACAGTACAAAATGATTAGTTAACATTACACTCACAAAGGTTCCAGAGGAAAAGAGACATTTAAAATGTTATAATATGTCTATGTAAAGTGGTGTAATGATGTGCAAATAGTTAAAGTACAAAAGGGAAAATAAATAAACATAAATATGGGTTGTATTTACAATGGTGTTTGTTCTTCACTGGTTGTCCTTTTCTTGTGGCAACAGGTCACAAATCTTGCTGCTGTGATGTCACACTGTGGTATTTCACCCAGTAGATATAGGAGTTTATCAAAATTTGATTTGTTTTAATTCTTTGTGGGTCTGTGTAATGTGAGGGAAGTACAGTGCATTCAGAAAGTACTCAGGATCTGATTACTTATGTAAACACGGTATTTCTGTTATATATTTTTTTTATATACATTTGCAAACGTTACAAAAAAATCTGTTTTCGCTTTGTCCTTATGGAGTATTGTGTATAGATTGATGTGAAAAAATAAAATAATTTAATCCATTTTAGAATAAGGCTTTAATGTAACAAAAAGTGTATAAAGTCAAGGGGTCTGAATACTTTCCGAAAGCTCTGTTTGTGTCTCTAATATGGTCATACATTTGGGCAGAAGGTTAGGAAGTGCTGTCACGCCCTGACCTGAGAGAGCCGTTTTTCTCTGTTTAGTTAGGTCAGGGTGTTATATGGGATGGGCATTCTACGTATTGTATTTCGATGTTTTGGGCCGAGTATGGTTCCTAAACAGAGGCAGCTGTCTAACGTTGTCTCTGATTAGGAATCATACTTAGGCAGCCTTTCCCCACCTGTGTTTGTGGGTGGTTGTTTTTGTGTTTCTGTACCTGACAGAACTGTGTGCTTTCGTTTCCCTTTGTTATTTTTGTTTGAGTGTTTGTTTGATTTAAATAAATAATCATGAACACGTACCACGCTGCATCTTGGTCACCTCTCTATGACGATCGTTACAAGTGCAGCTCAGTTTCTACCTCATTTTGTGGGCAGTGTTGCACACAGCCTGTCTTCTCTTGAGAACCAGGTCTGCCTACAGCGACCTTTCTCAATAGCAAGGCTGTGCTCACTGACTCTGTACATAGTCAAAGCTTTCCTTAATGTTGGGTCAGTCACAGTGGTCAGGTATTCTGCTACTGTGTTCTCTCTGTTAATAGTTTAGATTGATCTACATCTAATCCAGAATGTTGGCTTCCTCTCTCTCTCTCTCTCCTCTCCCTGGCCATGGGTGGCTAAACAAAGGCTTCCTTTCTCTCTCCTCTCCCTGGCCATGGGTGGCTTAATGAAGGCTTTCTCTCTCCTCTCCCTGGCCATGGGTGGCTAAACAAAGACTTTTTGAAGGTTGTTGGTACATGGAGTCAGGCCTGTGATTGAAAAACAAACATGTCTGTCTGTGGTTGACAAAACATAGACGGATAGTGACAGCATGTCCCATATGGTAAGGCCTTTATTAAGGGTGAAGACGCACACTGAAACAGTAAGACCATCATGCTATAGTTATGTGTCATCACGCTGCAGGTCCTCCACTGTAAAAACACTGTTACTTGCAATAGAACATCTACTTAACAGCTATTGGAATGAGTTATTTGGTCAAAATACTGTAATCACAGGATTTCACGTGTAATTTTTTGAGAGCATACGGGTTCTGTCAATGGGAGCATTTATTCACAACAGATCCCCAATAGCCTGGACAGTGGACATCATATATTGTGTACTTAAAACGTACCCAACAATATAATAATAATAATGATGATATGATCCTGCAATGGCAACAAGATGGTGTTCATGAGCAATGTAGAGGGGGGAGATACCGAGTCAGTTGTACAACTGAAATGTGTCTTCCGCATTTTAATCCAACCCCTTCTGAATCAGAGAGGTGCAGTAATCGACATCCATGTTTTCGGCGCCCCGGGGAACAGTGGGTAAAATGTTTTGATCAGGGGGCAGAACGACAGATTATTACCTTGTCAACTCGGGGGATTCGATCCAGCAACCTTTCAGTTACTAGTCCAACACGCTAACCACTAGGCTCCCTGAGCATACAAGTTGTGTTATAAGGAGCGATCGTTCACAATAGATCCTCCAAAACACTGCATAAAATATCAAGCTATTTCTACGAATAGACAATGTGGGATCAGGACAGCTGTCATGGCAACTCTAGTATAATATATAGTAGGCCAATGCCAGGCTGGACAAAAAGCTCTATGCCTGACTCCCAAATGGGACCCTATTCCCTTTATAGGACCCTATGGGCCCTGGTGAAAAGTAGTGCCCTACATAGGGAATAGGGTGCCATTTTGGGACTCAGCCCCAGTCTCCACAGTAGACTGATGATGTTGAGCGCACATAGAAACCATGGCAACATCCATAAAGAACAGCACTGTTAGCATCCCCATGGCTGATATTGATGGTAGTAACTTTCCACAGATCATGTTCGCTCTGTAGTCAAAACCCCATGATGTTTAGGCTATCGCTATGCTACAAGTGTCTTGCTAAATCATATTGTGATGAACATAGGTTTCCTTTGACCTCTCACTAGAGAGAAAAAAAAGTGCTGGCTGTGAGCGAGTGCTAATTTAGCAGCAAGAAGAGACAGGACACTCGCTGGTCATCTTTCGATATAGAGTTTTCAACTACACTATAATCTCAAATGAAACACCTGCTCCAATTGGACATCATTGTACCATAACACTAGATGCCTGCTTGAAGGCTGTGGCGTCAGAGCAGAGTGAGAGAGAGAGATAAAAAGAGAGATAAAAAGAGAGAGAGAGATAAAAAGAGAGAGAGAGAGAGAGAGAGAGACAGAGAGAGACAGAGAGAGAGACACAGAGAGAGAGAGACAGAGAGAGAGACACAGAGAGAGAGACAGAGAGAGAGAGAGAGAGAGAGAGACAGAGAGAGAGTCATGTTCATCATAGTAATGATCGGACCAAGGCGCAGCGTGAGTAGCGTTCCACATAATTTATTAGAAAGTGAAATTTTTGAAAAATACAAAACAAATAAAGAATAAACGAACCGTGACTAACAATGCAATTACACATAAACAATATCCCATAACCCCCAAGTGAAAAACAAGCTACTTACCAGCTGCCTCTAATTGGGAATCATACAAATCACCCAAACATAGAAAAATTAAACTAGAACCCCACATAGAAAATAATAACTAGAAAAACCCCCAGTCACGCCCTGACCTACTTTATCATAGAAAATAAGAGCTTTCTATGGTCAGGACGTGACAAAGAGAGAGAAAGAGGAAGAGAGAGAGAGATCAAATAATGCATGCAAAGCAGAATTAGGCCGATACCCGCTAATTATCAAAAAGGAAGTGATTCCCAAACCTTCCATAACAAAGCCATCACCTGCAGAGAGATGAACCTGGAGAAGAGTCCCCTAAGCAAGCTGGTCCTGGGGCTCTGTTCACAAACACAAACAGACCCCACAGAGCCCCAGGACAGCAACACAAACAGACCCAACCAAATCATGAGAAAACAAAAAGATAATTACTTTACACATTGGAAAGAATTTACAAAAAAACTGAGCAAATGACAATGCTATTTGGCCCTTAAGGATAATAACTTCTCATGTTCAAAACTGGTGCACTCTCCTCAAACAATAGCATGGTTTTCTGTTACTGTAATAGCTACTGTAAATTGGACAGTGCAGTTAGATTAACAAGAATTTAAGCTTTCTGCCAATATCAGATATGTCTATGTTCTGGGAAATGTTCTTGTTACTTACAACCTCATGCTAATCGCATTAGCCTCTGTTAGCTCAACCGTCCCGCAGGTGACCCACAAATCCTAAAGACGTTTTAAATGATTTCATGCTGAGCGTCTGACATGTGTGCTGCAGGAGCTGTGTGTGTGTGTGTGTGTGTGTGTGACTGAAGCGCTGCAGACTGTTATGATGTACAGTGTGGTGTTTGACAACATTAAAGGAACCACAAACAAGTAGGAATATGAGTGTCTTGTTTAAAGACTTCAACATAGCAACACAACATGTGTCTTCCTGGACAGAGAGTGGGAGTTGTTCAACATAGCAACACAACATGTGTCTTCCTGGACAGAGAGTGGGAGTTGTTCAACATAGCAACACAACATGTGTCTTCCTGGACAGAGAGCGGGAGTTGTTCAACATAGCAACACAACATGTATCTTCCTGGACAGAGAGCGGGAGTTGTTCAACATTGCAACACAACCTGTGTCTTCCTGGACAGAGAGTGGGAGATGTTCAACATAGCAACACAACATGTGTCTTCCTGGACAGAGAGCGGGAGTTGTTCAACATAGCAACACAACATGTATCTTCCTGGACAGAGAGCGGGAGTTGTTCAACATAGCAACACAACATGTGTCTTCCTGGACAGAGAGCGGAAGTGCAGTTGGATCGGTGTTTGGGAGGAGGACACAACACGGTGTAACAGGTAGAAAACAGCTGTAACAGTGAAATGAACACGAGGGGAGACAGAGAGCTGGTTTCAAGCGCAGGGGGCAGCAGGTGTTTATAGGTAAAGGACCAAAAGAGGAGACAGGTAGCTGGGTCCAGGGGCAGGCAGAAGGTCATACACAGGAGGAGGCAGGTAGCTGGGTCCAGGGGCAGGCAGAAGGTCATACACAGGAGGAGGCAGGTAGCTGGGTCCAGGGGCAGGCAGAAGGTCATACACAGGAGGAGGCAGGTAGCTGGGTCCAGGGGCAGGCAGAAGGTCATACACAGGAGGAGGCAGGTAGGTGGGTCCAGGGGCAGGCAGAAGGTCATACACAGGAGGAGACAGGTAGCTGGGTCAAGGGGCAGGCAGAAGGTCATACACAGGAGGAGGCAGGTAGCTCGGTCCAGGGGCAGGCAGAAGGTCATACACAGGAGGAGGCAGGTAGCTGGGTCCAGGGGCAGGCAGAAGGTCATACACAGGAGGAGGCAGGTAGCTGGGTCCAGGGGCAGGCAGAAGGTCATACACAGGAGGAGGCAGGTAGCTGGGTCCAGGGGCAGGCAGAAGGTCATACACAGGAGGAGGCAGGTAGCTGGGTCCAGGGGCAGGCAGAAGGTCATACACAGGAGGAGGCAGGTAGGTGGGTCCAGGGGCAGGCAGAAGGTCATACACAGGAGGAGACAGGTAGCTGGGTCAAGGGGCAGGCAGAAGGTCATACACAGGAGGAGGCAGGTAGCTCGGTCCAGGGGCAGGCAGAAGGTCATACACAGGAGGAGGCAGGTAGCTGGGTCCAGGGGCAGGCAGAAGGTCATACACAGGAGGAGGCAGGTAGCTGGGTCCAGGGGCAGGCAGAAGGTCATACACAGGAGGAGGCAGGTAGCTGGGTCCAGGGGCAGGCAGAAGGTCATACACAGGAGGAGGCAGGTAGCTGGGTCCAGGGGCAGGCAGAAGGTCATACACAGGAGGAGACAGGTAGCTGGGTCAAGGGGCAGGCAGAAGGTCATACACAGGAGGAGGCAGGTAGCTGGGTCCAGGGGCAGGCAGAAGGTCAGACACAGGAGGAGACAGGTAGCTGGGTCAAGGGGCAGGCAGAAGGTCAGACACAGGAGGAGGCAGGTAGCTGGGTCCAGGGGCAGGCAGAAGGTAATACACAGGGGTCCAAAAGGGCAACAGTACAGGCAGGGAAAAGGCTAGTAACGTAGTCTGGGAGATCAGGCAAGAGGTAGACAACAGGAAATCCAATTACAGGCAGGGAATATGCAAAAGGCGTCGTTAGTGAGGCAGGCAAAAACGATCATACACGGGAGGATTAAATCACAGGAAAACCAAAGCTCTGAAAGATGTGTGTCACAAAACAAACAATACCTCACAGTGATGGGGTGCAAAGAACTGAACTAAATAGTGTGTGATAATGACATACAGGTGTGTGAACAGGTGATCAGAATTCAGGTGATTGGAATCTGGAGAGTGAGCTGCTCTCAGGGAGGATCTAGGTGTTTGAGAGTGTGAGCTGCATTCAGGGGATCTAGGTGTTTGAGAGTGTGAGCTGCGTTCAGGGGATCTAGGTGTTTGAGGGTGTGAGCTGCATTCAGGGGATCTAGGTGTTTGAGAGTGTGAGCTGCGTTCAGGGGATCTAGGTGTTTGAGAGTGTGAGCTGCGTTCAGGGGATCTAGGTGTTTGAGAGTGTGAGCTGCATTCAGGGGATCTAGGTGTTTGAGAGTGTGAGCTGCATTCAGGGGATCTAGGTGTTTGAGAGTGTGAGCTGCGTTCAGGGGATCTAGGTGTTTGAGAGTGTGAGCTGCGTTCAGGGGATCTAGGTGTTTGAGGGTGTGAGTTGGAAGCAGACGTTACAAACAGGTAGAAAACTGCTGTAACAGGTGTAACAGGTAGAAAACAGGTGTAACAGGAAGAGAAGAAACAGGAAGGTGTCAAGTCAAAGCCTTGTGGAAGTTAGAGGTGTTAGTCTGAACCAGTACAGTACATTCCTGTGGCCTACTCACACATAATGGGTTTGTTACAGTGGTGTAAAGTACTTCAATAAAAATACTTCGAACTACTAATTAGGTAGTTTTTGGGGGGGGTATCTGTACTTTACTATTTATACTTTTACTTCAATACATTCCTAAAGATCAAATGTACTTTTTACTCCATACATTTTCCGTGACACCCAAAAGTACTCATTACATTTTGAAAGCTTAGCAGGACAGGAAAATGGTCCAATTCACACACTTATCAACCAAACATCCCTGGTCATCCCTACTGCCTCTGATCTGGAGGACTCACTAAACAGAGAACATCCCTGGTCATCCCTACTGCCTCTGATCTGGAGGACTCACTAAACAGAGAATATCCCTGGTCATCCCTACTGCCTCTGATCTGGAGGACTCACTAAACAGAGAACATCCCTGGTCATCCCTACTGCCTCTGATTTGGAGGACTCACTAAACAGAGAACATCCCTGGTCATCCCTACTGCCTCTGATCTGGAGGACTCACTAAACAGAGAACATCCCTGGTCATCCCTACTGCCTCTGATCTGGTGGACTCACTAAACAGAGAACATCCCTGTTCATCCCTACTGCCTCTGATCTGGAGGACTCACTAAACAGAGAACATCCCTGGTCATCTCTACTGCCTCTGATCTGGAGGACTCACTAAACAGAGAACATCTCTGGTCATCCCTACTGCCTCTGATCTGGAGGACTCACTAAACAGAGAACATCCCTGGTCATCCCTACTGCCTCTGATCTGGAGGACTCACTAAACAAATTACATACCTGGTCATCCCTACTGCCTCTGATCTGGAGGACTCACTAAACAGAGAACATACCTGGTCATCCCTACTACCTCTGATCTGGCGGACTCACTAAACACACACGCTTCATTTATAAATTATGTCTGAGCGTTGGAGCGTGCCCCTGGCTAAGTAAATTTAAAAAACAAGAAAATAGTGCCGTCTGGCTTGCTTAATGTAAGGAATTTGAAATGATATATACTTTTACATTTGGTACTGAAGCATATTTCAGCAATTACATTTACTTTTGATACTTAAGTATATGTAGAATATAAAAATATAAAGTATATACATGCGTATAATATATTTTCCAACAAAGGAAATAGGAGGTAATACAAAGAGAAGAGGAGGTCATCACCAGTAATATAGAGAGGAGGTCATTACCAGTAATATATAGAGAGGAGGTCATCACCACTAATATAAAGAGAGGAGGTCATCACCAGTAATATAGAGAGGAGGACATCACCAGTAATATATAGAGAGGAGGTCATCACCAGCAATATAGAGAGGAGGTCATCACCAGTAATATATAGAGAGGAGGTCATCACCAGTAATATAGAGAGGAGGACATCACCAGTAATATAGAGAGGAGGTCACCACCAGTAATATATAGAGAGGAGGTCATCACCAGTTCTATATAGAGAGGAGATGATCATCAGTAATATAAAGATAGGAAGTCATCACCAGTAAAATAGAGAGGAGGTCATCACCAGTAATATAGACAGGAGGTCATCACCAGTAATATAGAGAGGAGACATCACCAGTAATTTATAGAGAGGAGGTCATCACCAGTAATACAGAGAGGAGGTCATCACCAGTAATATAGAGAGGAGGTCATCACCAGCAATATAAGGAGAGGAGGTCATCACCAGTAATATATTGAGAAGAGATTATAACCAGTAATATAGAGAGGAGGTCATCACCAGAAATATATTGAGAGGAGATCATAACCAGTAATATAGAGAGGAGGTCATCACCAGAAATATATTGAGAGGAGATCATAACCAGTAATATAGAGAGGAGGTCATCACCAGAAATATATTGAGAGGAGATCATAACCAGTAATATATAGAGAGGAGGTCATCACCAGTAATATGTAGAGAGGAGGTCACCACCAGTAATATATAGAGAGGAGACTATCACCAGTGAAATAGAGAGGAGGTCATCACCAGTAATATATAGAGATGAGGTCATCACCAGTAATATATTGAGATGAGATCATCACCAGAAATATAGTGATGTCATCACCAGTAATATATAGAGAGGAGTTTATCATATATAGAGAGGAGGTCATCACCAGTAATATAAAGAGGAGGTCATCACCAGTAATATAGAGAGGAGGTCATCACCAGTAATATAGAGAGAGGAGGTCATCACCAGTAATATAAAGAGAGGAGGTCATCACCAGTAATATATAGAGAGGAGGTCATCACCAGTAATATAGAGAGAGGAGGTCATCACCAGTAATATAGAGAGGAGATCATCACCAGTAATATAGAGAGAGGAGGTCATCACCAGTAATATAGAGAGAGGAGGTCATCACCAGCAATATATAGAGGAGATCATCACCAGTAATATAGAGAGGAGATCATCACCAGTAATATATAGAGAGGAGGTCATCACCAGTAATATGTAGAGAGGAGGTCATCACCAGTAATATAGAGAGGAGGACATCACCAGTAATATATAGAGATGAGGTCATCCACATAAATATAGTGATGTCAACACCAGTAATATAGAGAGGAGGTAATCACCAGTAATATATAGAGAGGAGGTCATCACCAGTAATATATTGAGATGAGATCATCCACATAAATATAGTGATGTCATCACCAGTAATATAGAGAGAGGAGTTTATCATATATAGAGACGAGGTCATCACCAGTAATATAGAGAGGAGGTCATCACCAGTAATATAGAGAGGAGGTCATCACCAGTAATATAGAGAGAGGAGGTCATCACCAGTAATATTTAGAGAGGAGGTCATCACCAGTAATATAGAGAGGAGGTCATCACCAGTAATATAGAGAGGAGGTCATCACCAGTAATATATAGAGAGGAGGTCATCACTAGTAATATAGAGAGAGGAGGTCACCACTAGTAATATAGAGAGAGGAGGTCATCACCAGTAATATATAGAGAGGAGGTCATCACCAGTAATACATGGGGAAGAGGTCATCACCAGTAATATATAGAGAGGAGGTCATCACCAGTAATATATAGAGAGGAGGTCATCACTAGTAATATATAGAGAGGAGGTCATCACCAGTAATATATAGAGAGGAGGTCATCACTAGTAATATATAGAGAGGAGGTCATCACCAGTAATATAGAGAGGAGGTCATCACCAGTAATATATAGAGAGGAGATGTATGTTTAAAAATAAATAAATAAATAAATAGATACAGCCCACTTTTCACATTTGATATCTTTCTGGTGATACTTGTCTACTTGCTACTAGTCTTTCTGACAGCCATATACAGTAGGTAGACATATCCCAGGCTCACCCTTCCTAATTGCCCCAAACTCTGTCCCTCATTACACACCACCCTCACAGCTCTTCTCTCATTTTCTCTAAGAGGGATCCCTGGGACGCCCCTACCCTAATTCCTAACCCTAACCCATACACTTACCTTAACTATAACCCTTACCTAATCTCTTACCCTAGCCCCTACCCTTACCCTAGCCCCTACCCTTACCCTAACCCCTACCCTTACCCTAACCCCTACCTTACCCTACCCCTACCCTAACCCTACCCCCTACCCTTACCCTAACCCCTACCCTTACCCTAACCCCTACCCTTACCCTAACCCCTTAACCCTTACCCTAGCCCCTTAACCCTTACCCTAACCCCTACCCTTACCCTAGCCCCTTAACCCTTACCCTAACCCCTACCCTTACCCTAGCCCCTTAACCCTTACCCTAACCCCTACCCTTACCCTAGCCCCTTAACCCTTACCCTAACCTCTTAACCCTTAACCCTTACCTAAACCCTACCCTAACCCCTTAACCCTTACCCTAGCCCCTTAACCCTTACCCTAGCCCCTTAACCCTTACCCTAGCCCCTTAACCCTTACCCTAACCCCTACCCTTACCCTAGCCCCTTAACCCTTACCCTTACCCTTACCCTAACCCTAACCCCTTAACCCTTACCCTAACCCCTTAACCCTTACCCTAACCCCTTAACCCTTACCCTAACCCCTACCCTTACCCTAACCCCTACCCTTACCCTAACCTCTTAACCCTTACCCTAACCCCTTAACCCTTACCCTAACCCCTACCCTAACCCCTTAACCCTTACCCTAACCCTTAACCCTTACCCTAACCCCTTAACCCTTACCCTAACCCCTTAACCCTTACCCTAACCCCTACCCTTACCCTAACCCCTACCCTTACCCTAACCCCTTAACCCTACCCTAACCCCTTAACCCTTACCCTAACCCCTTAACCCTTACCCTAACCCCTACCCTACCCTACCCTAACCCCTACCCTTACCCTTACCCTAACCCTAACCCATTAACCCTTACCCTAACCCCTTAACCCTTACCCTAACCCCTACCCTTACCCTAACCCCTTAACCCTTACCCTAACCCCTACCCTTACCCTAACCCCTACCCTTACCCTAACCCCTTAACCCTTACCCTAACCCCTTAACCCTTACCCCTACCCTTACCCTTACCCTAACCCCTTAACCCTTACCCTAACCCCTTAACCCTTACCCTAACCCCTTAACCCTTACCCTAACCCCTTAACCCTTACCCTAACCCTTAACCCCTTACCCTTACCCTAACCCTTACCCTAACCCCTTACCCTAACCCTTAACCCTTACCCTAACCCCTTACCCCTACCCTTACCCTTACCCTAACCCCTTAACCCTTACCCTAACCCCTTAACCCTTACCCTAACCCCTTAACCCTTACCCTAACCCCTTAACCCTTAACCCTTACCTAAACCCTACCCTAACCCCTACCCTTACCCTTAACCCTTACCCTAACCCCTTAACCCCTTAACCCCTTAACCCTTACCCTTACCCTTAACCCTTACCTAAACCCTTACCCTAACCCTTAACCCTTACCCTAACCCTTAACCCTTACCCTAACCCTTAACCCTTACCCTAACCCATTAACCCTTACCCTAACCCTTAACCCTTACCCTAACCCTTAACCCTTACCCTAACCCTTAACCCTTACCCTAACCCATTAACCCTTACCCTAACCCTTAACCCTTACCCTAACCCCTACCCTTACCCTAACCCCTACCCTTACCCTAACCCCTTAACCCTTACCTAAACCCTTTTTTTTTACTTCAATGGGGGTGAAGTCAGAGCAGGACATCCCAAGAATCCCACTTAGACAATTCCTTCACTTTTCTCTCAATACAATTTCCTACAGCGCAGTTCCCCTTGAGAGCCAGGCAGATATTGTGTGACACTGACCTCTACAGGAATAAACGAAAATTCCCCCCCCAAAAAAACATTCCGATTATTTCTTAAAAGTCTAAGCCATTGTGGGGTGGTGGTGGTTCTAAACGGACATATGGAATTGTTTTAAGAAGGTCATACTATGGATCATTCAGCTGTGTGAATTAGAATTTTACGACCCCTTTAGGTATTAAAAAAAAAATATTACAAAATGATTTGATAAAATATTCAATTTGTCCTTTATTAACCTACTATAGCCCAGAGAAATGCATTAGCGGTTTAAAGAAAAATACACTACAAGATTACATACTAGGGGCTCGATTCAATCCGTACCTCGGAAGTTTAGCGCTATAGTGCGATTGAAATTCCTTCATACAATATGCCTGCTCAATCAGAAACAACCTTTAAATTTCAATCGCAGTATAGCTCTAAACTTCCGCGATACTGAATTGAGCCCTAAATCCTATGATACAGATTTTACACAATATGCTCCTCATTCCTAAAAAAAAATCTAAAAGGAATAGAGACATGAAATGCAATTACTCAGACTAAGAAGTCCATCATGATAAAGTGAGTCGTCCTCTTTACTACTGGTTCGAAGCCACTCTAGAATTTATCAAAGGTTCTCAAAGAAAAGTATTTTCTATAGCCGCCTGTAATCTTCCCAATAGGATTAATCTTGTAGTATTTTTGCAGATAAGCGTTTTCTGACGATACATTAGGCTGATTGTCCCTCACTACATAAAGCCGTGACAGATGCCTGGCGTATCTAAAAGCTCCCTGAGGTCACACAATAGCAAAGACATATGACACAAACACTTGTAACATGAAGCATATTCTGAGATGTATTGTTGTCCAAAGATGCTGTTCAGTCCTTTTTTTAATTAATGGGATGAAGTGACCGGTAAATGTGATTGTGGAATGCACTCAAAATAACCATTAGCCTTGTGTTACTATGCATCATCTGTAGTAGGTAGGGAGTTATTGTGATTGGTGGGTTACTTGGATATGTGTTTGACATTTTCTCTCTCTCTCTCTCTCTCTCTCTCTCTCTCTCTCTCTCTCTCTCTATCTCGCTCTCCTTCTCTCCTTCTCTCCCTCTCTCAGTCTCTCGCTCTCTCTCTCTCTCTCTCGCTCTCTCTCTTTCGCTCTCCTTCTCTCCCTCTCTCGGTCTCTCGCTCTCTCTCTCTCTCGCTCTCTCACTCTCTCCCTCTCTCAATTCAATTTCAATTTCAATGTAAGGGCTTTATTGGCATGGGAAGCATATGTTTACATTGCCAAAGCAAGTGAAATATATAATAAACAGAAGTGAAATAAACAATAAAAGTTCCAAAAGAATAAAGACATTTCAAATGGCATATCATGTGCAAATAGTTAAAGTACAAAAGGGAAAATAAATCAACATAAATATGGGTTGTATTTACAATGGTGTTTGTTCTTCACTGGTTGCCCTTTTCTTGTGGCAACAGGTCACACATCTTGCTGCTGTGATGGAACACTGTGGTATTTCACACAATAGATATAGGAGTTTATCAAATTGGATTTGTTTTAATTCTTTGTGTCTGTGTAAGCTGAGGGAAATATGTGTCTCTAATATGGTTATACATTTGGCAGGAGGTTAGGAAGTGCAGACCAGTTTCCACCTCATTTTGTGCGCAGTGTGCACACAGCCTGTCTTCTCTTGAGTGCCAGGTCTGCCTACGGCGGCCTTTTTCAATAGCAAGGCTATGCTCACTGAGTCTGTACATCAAAGCTTTCCTTAAGTTTGGGTCAGTCACAGTGGTCAGGTATTTTGCCACTGTGTACTCTCTGTTTAGGGCCAAATAGCATTCTAGTTTGCTCTGTTTTTTTTGTTAATTCTTTCCAATGTGTCAAGTAATTATATATATTTTTTCTCATGATTTGGTTGGGTATATTTGTGTTGCTGTCCTGGGGCTCTGTGGGGTCTGTTTGTGTTTGTGAACAGTGCCCCAGGACCAGCTTGCTTAGGGGTCTCTTCTCCAGGTTCATCTCTCTGTAGTTGATTGCTTTGTTATGGAAGGTTTGCCGAATCGCTTCTTTTTAGGTGGTTTAGGTAGAATTTAATGGCTCTTTTCTGGTTTTTGATAATTAGCGGGTATCGGCCTAATTCTGCTCTGCATGCGTTATTTCTCTTTCTCTCTCTCGCTCTCTCCCCTTACTGAAATTTACAGGCTTCTGGCAAACAGTCGTGGTAAATCTTCAGCAAATTTGCGGTAAGCTCATATTCTTACATGTAAATTGGTTTTGTGTCAAAATGTTGCGGGAAATTTGCTATGACTTGTGAACTTCTGGCAAACAATGCTGTAAAACCTGTGACGAACATTCTACCTTTTGCTGCAAATTTGCTGCAAAATCATTATGAATATACAAATCAGATATTTATTTGTGTGTTAACAACATTTAAATGAAGTATCTACATAAACCAAATCACATATACATTTAAATTAACTTACTTCTCACACAAAAAACCTAACATACTAAATGTACTAAATATACTAAACAACATGTATTCAATGTCTTACCAGACAACAATAAATTCAACTCAACTTGAAATCATCAGCATGCTAATGAAGAAAAGTGCAAAAACTCAATATTTCCCAAGTAAATTGTTGATTTAATATTTTTATGTAGATTCAACATTTACACAAGATAAATGTAAACACTATGGGGATGTTAACCTTAGAATTTACATGAGCCAACTGATAACTGAGCAATGAGCATTCAACCAATGAATTTTTTAAAGAGAACAAATGAAGGTTCAGAACATTTCAACACGAGGACCACGTTCTCACGTTTAATGGTGTCAGCGGTTGATTTTTCAGGGTTCAGCTCTCTCTCTTTACATGCCAGTAGTAACCCGGCAATGTACTGGTCTCACCATTTTCAGCCGTGTAGCCACCGCTCCACGCTGTCTGGTCTGATAGTTTCAACCGTTCGTAACGTCCGACTCACCGTCAGTCTACTCGGTCTCATGGAAATTTCGTTACCAAGGCTTTTATACTCGGGTAAAAAGGGGATGTTCCATCACGCTGACACAATGTCTGTGCTCACTTGGGCGTGGTTACTGACAATTATCGAATTTAGAAGGATAAAATCACATTGCTATCTTCACAAAAGTATTCTCAAATTTTAATCATATAATTTATACAACATTAAGATGTAAAATTGAAACATAGAATGAGTACACTTTCAAAATTACAGTTATTTTGTCATACCATCCTTAATGACATCACAAAATAATAAACAATGCGACAGGATTATTCTTTAGATCCCCCCGGACCATTCTTAACATTCCTGTCTTATGATTATTGTTCCAAAGTGCATTCTCTTGGAGAAAAAGGTTTTGCCGGCAAAAGTCTCTTTGTAACAAAGATATTTTGTTCCCAATACTGCAGGGCAAGAAAGAGTCGTCTGCTGCAAACTATTTATGACTGGGTGTTAAGAGTCATAAAACTGACCCAACTCCTCCCCTCTCCTCTCCTCTACTGTGGGAGAGAGAGGGGGTGGGGGAGCGGGGTCTGACTATCTGTCAGCCATTTGCCAAGCTGATCTGTTACATTTGAGTCATGACAACCTTCAGAAATGATTCACAGACATTGACTTTCTTAACAAAAAATCAGTGGGATAAAAATGATTTTAAATGTCATTTTTTGTCAACGATCTACACAAAATACTTTGTAATGTCAAAGTGGAAGAAATATTCAAACAAAATTATTAATGGAAAATAATACAAACAAATTATTTTGAATATAAATTGTGAATATAAATATGTAAGTATTCAACTTCCTGAGTCAATACATGCAGTTTTTGCAGCTGTGAGTTTTTCTGGGTAAGAGCTTTGCACACCTGGATTGCACAATATTTGCCCATTATTATTTTTTCAATTATTCAAGCTCTGTCAAGTTTGTTGTTGATCATTGCTAGACAGCCATTTTCAAGTCTTGCAATATATCTTTAAGCCGATTTAAGTCAAAACTGTAATTAGGCCACTCAGGAACATTCAATGTCATCTTTGTAAGCAACTCCGGTGTATATTTGGCCTTGCATTTTAGGTTATTGTCCTGCTGAAAGGTAGTTTTCCTCTAGGACTTTGCCTGTGCTGAACTATATTCATTTTCTTTGTTTTATTAAAAGCTCCCTAGTCCTTAACGATTACAAGCATAAACATAACATGATGAAGCCACCATGCTTGAAAATATGGAGAGTGGTACAAAGTGATGTGTTGGATTTACCCCAAACATAATGCTTTGTATTCAGGACAAAAATACAATTTCTTCGCCACATTTTTTGCAGTATTACTTTAGTGCCTTATTGCGGACAGGATGCATGTTTTGGAATATTTTTATTCTGTACAGGCTTCCTTATTTTCACTATGTCATTTAGGTTAGTATTGTGGTGTAACTACAATGTTGTTGATCCATCCTCAGTTTTCTCCTATCACAGTCATTAAACTCTGTAACTGGATTCATGGTGAAATTCCTGAGCGGTTTCCTTCCTCTCCGGCAATCTTTGTAGTGACTGGGTGTATTGATACACCATCCAAAGTGTAATTAATAACTTCACCATGCTCAAAACGATTATTCAGTGTCTTTTATTAATTTCTTTTTACCCATCTACCAATATGTGCCCTTCGTTGCGAGGCATTGGAAAACCTCCCTGATCTTTGTCATTGAATCTGGGCTTGAAATTCACTGCTCGGCGAAGGACCTTTAAAAATAATTGAATGTGTGGGGTACAGAGATGGGGTAGTCATTCAAAAATCATGTTAAACACCAAACAGAGTTGGCCCATACAACTTATTATGAGACTTGTTATTGTCATTTTTACTTCTGAAGTTATTTAGACTTGCCATAACAAAGGGGTTGAAAACAGGAGACAGAGAGAGAGGAGACAGAGAGAGAGAGAGAGAGAGAGAGGAGACAGAGAGAGAGGAGACAGAGAGAGAGAGAGAGAGAGAGAGAGAGAGAGAGAGAGAGAGAGAGAGACAGAGAGAGAGAGAGAGAGACAGAGAGAGAGAGAGAGAGAGAGAGGAGGGATAACGGTGTGGCCTCTTATCGACTACTACGCTCCCGCCGTGGTATGAGAGGAATGCTGAGTCACACTTCCTGTTTCCTGTTCAATCTGACCACTCAGGAAGCAGCTCAGGATGCTGTAGGATCTGTCCTCTGGGTGGTGGATCCAATCACCTGTCTTTTCTCTGCTCCTCAACAATTCCAATGATTTCTTCCTAAATGCCACACTATTCCCTATGTAGTTCACTACTAACCCATAGCGCTTTGGTCAAAAGTAGTGCACAAAATAAGGAATAGGGTGCCAGTTTCTCTCTGTTACACAACAATACCCTATTATAAGATCAAAACGTTAAATGGACTGGACTCCAGGGTGTTTGGAAGAGTATCAATGGGGGCGTTTGTAAACCTGGGTCAAATATACAGAAAACCCAATTTCTACAGACTATATTCAGTAAGTAGAATGGCTGTTACTCTGAATATACCACCTATTTTTGATCAAGAACACCCTGCAAATAAAATAACCAGTGAGATCTGGGTTAGTGACTCAATCTGTGGAAAAGCTGTCATCTGTAACGTCTGCTTCCAGCTCACACCCTCAAACACCTAGATCCCCTGAACGCAGCTCACACTCTCAAACACCTAGATCCCCTGAACGCAGCTCATACTCTCAAACACCTAGATCTCCTGAACGCAGCTCACACTCTCAAACACCTAGATCCCCTGAACGCAGCTCACACTCTGAAACACCTAGATCCCCTGAACGCAGCTCACACTCTCAAACACCTAGATCCCCTGAATGCAGCTCACACTCTCAAACACCTAGATCCTCCCTGAGAGCAGCTCACTCTCCAGATTCCAATCACCTGAATTCTGATCACCTGTTCACACACCTGTATGTCATTATCACACACTATTTAGTTCAGTTCTTTGCACCCCATCACTGTGAGGTATTGTTTGTTTTGTGACACATGTCTGTCAGAGCTTTGGTTTTCCTGTGATTTACTCCTCCCGTGTATGATCGTTTTTGCCTGCCTCACTAACTACGCCTTTTGCTTATTCCCTGCCTGTAATTTATCCTATCGGATTTCCTGTTGTCTACCTCTTGCCTGATCTCTCGGACTACGTTACTAGCCTTTTCCCTGCCTGTACTGTTGCCCTTTTGGACCCCCTGTGTATGACCTTCTGCCTGCCCCTGGACCCAGCTACCTGCCTCCTCCTGTGTATGACCTTCTGCCTGCCCCTGGACCCAGCTACCTGCCTCCTCCTGTGTATGACCTTCTGCCTGCCCCTGGACCCAGCTACCTGCCTCCTCCTGTGTATGACCTTCTGCCTGCCCCTGGACCCACCTACCTGCCTCCTCCTGTGTATGACCTTCTGCCTGCCCCTGGACCCAGCTACCTGCCTCCTCCTGTGTATGACCTTCTGCCTGCCCCTGGACCCAGCTACCTGCCTCCTCCTGTGTATGACCTTCTGCCTGCCCCTGGACCCAGCTACCTGCCTCCTCCTGTGGTCCTTTGCAATAAACACCAGCTGCGCCCTACGCTTGAAACCTGCTCTCTGTCTCCCCTCGTGTTCATGACATTATCAAGCCAAAGGGTGGCTATTTTGAAGAATCTCAAATATATAATATGTTTTTATTTGTTTAACACTTTTTTGGTTTTACATGATTCTATATGTTATTTCATAGTTTTGATGCCTTCCCTATTATTCTACAATGTAGAAAATAGTAAAAATACAGAACAACCCTTTACTCAGTAGGTGTGTCCAAACTTTTGACTGGTACTGTGTATGTATATATATATCAATCTTGAACGGGATTATCTATTTTGGATGCAATGTAAATGGAATTGATGGAAAGAGAGAAAGACTGCGATTTAAAACAACACTATTCGAGTGATAGGCTGTTTTAAATCTCTGTAGCTGCAATTTCAAAAATGATCTTTCCAATTAAATTAATACAATATGTAAATAAGACCCGCATTCAGTCCTTATATTACTGTAGCATAGGCTATGCTATCAAATGTATATAATATTACTGTAGCATAGGCTATGCTATCAAATGTATATAATATTACTGTAGAATTGGCTATGCTATCAAATGTATATTATATTACTGTAGCATAGGCTATGCTATCAAATGTATATTACTGTAGCATAGGCTATGCTATCAAATGTATATTATATTACTGTAGCATAGGTTATGCTATCAAATCTATATGATTTTACTGTAGCATAGGTTATGCTATCAAATCTATATTATTTTACTGTAGCATAGGCTATGCTATCAAATGTATATTATTTTTCTGTAGCATTGGCTATGCTATCAAATGTATATTATATTACTGTAGCATAGGCTATGCTATCAAATATATTACTGTAGCATAGGCTATGTTATCAAATATATTACTGTAGCATAGGCTATGCTATCAAATATATAATTATATTACGGTAGCATTGGCTATGCTATCAAATATATATATTACTGTAGCATAGGCTATGCTATCAAATATATATTATATTACTGTAGCATTGGCTATGCTATCAAATGTATATTATATTACTGTAGCATTGGCTATGCTATCAAATATATATATTACTGTAGCATAGGCTATGCTATCAAATATATATTATATTACTGTAGCATTGGCTATGCTATCAAATGTATATTATATTACTGTAGCATTGGCTATGCTATCAAATGTATGCCTTTCCTATCACAAGAAAAAAAGTCACCATGATGAGATGATACATGCATTGTGAACTGCGCTCCGTACTGAGATGCGCTGTCTGTCTCCACCCTGAGCGTTGTTGATTGATCATTCAGATAGCAGAGAGAAGGCCATAGGGAAGCCAGATTTAGACATTGTATATAATTTAACAGTTCCATGTAATGTCATGCTGTTCATAGAAAACGTTTATTATAATTTACAGGTTTATTGCAGTTATTTATCCCGGAAAAAGGGAGTGGGTTTGGCCAGGAAATCTCAGGAAATCTCGGTTACCCGGTTTCCGCTATTCAGCCCTAGTACAGTAGTTCTTCCTGTAAAAGTTGCGTCATACTGCAGCACACCTTGCGGGCTGCCGCAGAATTCTTTGGCACGTTATTTAATTGTCAGCCGTTGTTGCCATTAATGCTAGTTATTGCTAGTTTGACCACCAGAGGGCATCTTTGAGAAGCATTTGATAGTCTTCAATATTGGCTGTACTGGAGAATTTAAAACCTTTTTTTGTTAGAACATAATATATGGGATTGATTTTAAGAAATTTAGCTTAAATAATTTGATTAACATTATGGTGTTTCTATTCCAAGAGAAACAAAACGAAATCGTCAGGGTTTCCGTTAGGAAAATATGGCCCTGTACAATGTGACGGTCGGGAGTAGGCTACAGTACTAAGAGCATAACATTTCCACACCCTAATTGCGTCTAACCAATACCCAAACGGAGATATCATTGATTTATCAAGACCAGTCCCCATGTTTGTCTCAGAACATCACTTGCTTATATTCAGTCAACACATATATCTTAAGAATACCATGGAATATAATTGAACATTTTAGTTTCTCTTAGAATAAAAACCTTAGTGTAGCAACAGTTTTAGTAAGTAATACTGACGAGTAGCAACAACAAAAATAAGTGTGTTTTTCCGGGTGTGCGGTTGCAGGACAGAGGAATAGCAATTATTACACTATTGTTCTAAATTCAATCACCTTCTTCAACCTCATCATTCAGTTCATTGAAATTCAATTTTGAAGTTGTGCACAATTATCAGTTTCTATTTGGTTTATGTCACCCAAACATTGTCAGTTAGAGACACATTAGCGCCTTGGGACCCAAAAGCATAATCAGTGCTCTAACTCCCCCTTGTGGTGGTCTGGAGCAATGAAGCAGTGACACAGGGCACCGTACTTGTCACGGTTGTCGTAGGAATGAGCGGACCAAAGTGCAGCGTGTGTGTCGTTCCACATTTTATTTATACTGTGAAACGATGCAATACATATAAATAAACTGAATGACCAAAAAAACAACAAACCATGACGCATTGGTGGAACATACACTACTCAAAATGAATCTCCCACAAACCCAGGTGGGACAAACACCAACTTAAATATGACCTCCAATTAGAGACAACGATGACCAGCTGCCTCTAATTGGAGATCATCTCAAACAAAGCCCAACATAGAAATACAAAAACTAGAACAACCCAACATAAAAATACAAAACTAGAACATAACAACATAGAAAAACTAAACTAGAAAACCCCCCCTGTCACGCCCTGACCTACTCTACCATAGAAAATAACAACTTACTATGGTCAGGACGTGACAGTACTAAACCACAAATTACCCTTAAATCTCACAGCATAATCTCAAAACTTTTAGTTGAGCAACCACTGTATGTATGGTGGTCGGGGATATATAATTATTTCTAGTTTTTAACCCACTGTACCTCAGAAGATATGCAGTGAACACCAACCAGCCGGTCGATCTCCAAGACATTCCTAGTCGATCACTGCTTTGCGTTCCTTTCTTTTTCCCCCCTTTTTTTTTGCTGTTTGCCGGTAGGTTCACTTGATTCAGCAGCCCCAGCACCGGGAAGGCAAATTGTTCCCATTTTGAACCATTTCATGTGTCTGAAGGTAGAACTCTGCCTACCTGACAGGCCCAGAGAGCAAATCAAGTGCACCTACAGTTCTACTGCTGGCTAATCAGATCAGGAGCCTGGACTGCACAGCAAAGTTGATACTGTGAGATTTAAAACTTTTAAAACCATGAATAGAGAGAATCACTGAATACAGCAACGGACTGCTGTTTTTATAACTAAATTCACGTTTAAGTTGTTATTCAGCACTGTCAAAACTTTGTTCAACACTTTTATAAGCCATAAAACACACGTTCTCCCTACTTCCACTCACGCTACAACCAGCACTGCAGCTGCAATGAATGGGTATGGTAAAGTGTTTCCATAAGCTTGAGTTGTTATTATTTAGCGCCTTGTGTCTTTCTCTGGTCATAGGAGTAACAACATGAATTGGTGCATGAGGCAGAAATAATGCAGCGTGACCTGAGTTTCGCCATTAGCTGGAAGACTGTCCCCTTTTCTCAGCGGAGCGAGGGAGAGCGGAGGGTCGGTGAATGAGGTGAGAGGCCGCCTCTCTGCTGCTACTTGTTCCCTCCCCTCAGACTGACCATCAGATGCAGGTCATCAGAAAGAAATGGCTAATTATTATGCTCACACAGCCGTGCCTCACAAGTAATAAAACAAATGATCTATTACCAGTGTGATCATATACCTAAACATTTTGAAATATCATTTCTAAATGGTCAGAGAAGAACGACATTGGCAGGGCAATTCAAGCATAGCCAGCATGCAGTGAATATGTATTGGGGCCTATAGCCTACTGTACAAACCTCATCACTACAGAACTGATTTTAATTGGTTAAATGTTGCATAGGCTTATGTTTTTGAAGTCATGTTTAGATCACGTCTTGCATTTTGACTCAAAGTGATGATGCATTTCCTGTTTGGCCCTTTCACTGATCAAATCTGACTGTGACTTTTTTTGGGGGGTAAAATCTTTAGTAACTGCATATCTTTTTAAGGTGTTTCGTATTTGTGTTTGTATTTGTGTTTGGATTTGTGTTTTGTATTTGTGTTTGGATTTGTGTTTTGTATTTGTGTTTGGATTTGTGTTTTGTATTTGTGTTTGTATTTGTGTTTGTATTTGTGTTTTGTATTTGTGTTTTGTATTTGTGTTTTGTATTTGTATTTGTGTTTTGTATTTGTGTGTGTATTTGTTTGTGCGTGCATCCATTTTAGGATGACCACATGTCCAGGATTGTGCGGGACAGTCATACTTTTTCTCCCATTGTCCCGTGTCCCGCAACCAAACAATCATGTCCCGCATTTTATAAACCTGGTCTCAGAGCTGAAAAGTTGCTTATTAGTTAATATGCTAAAGGGTTGCTAGACATTTGAGTTATACGCCCAACCAACCTACTTTGTTTTTTTGTGTTAAGTAAACATCTGTCTTTATGTAACCATACCAAATGTAACGTATCGTACTAATTTGAGTGTCCCTGATTTACGTGTACTATGTTACGTCTAGTCTATGAGACCAGGCTGGGACTGCAGGGGTGTAGTGAAGCCTGAGCCACTTCTCACAATGGTGCTTGTTTCGTAAAATTAGATCAAAGCTGAATCAATGTCTTGGGAAGAACACAATGATAGTATAACGTTACTGTAACACCAAAAACACCACCTCATTTCTTAGGAGATTTTGGTATGGTTAGCTGAATAGTCGCCAAAAAATTATCATGCAGCCAACACTCAACAGCGTGTGTACGCTAGGCAGAATGTGCTTTGATTGAAACAAAATCCAGTATAGTTCGATAAAACCATATGCTATAATTTGCTCAGGAAACAGTAATTCTAGAAGCTCTAAATGCGTATTCCCATTAAACTGATTGAGTACGTGTGGAAATTTCGCCAGGACAGGAATTTATCCTACGGTATCTGCCCTGGGATCTTAACATCCCAAATCACTGCCCTGGGATCTTTAGTGACTACAGAGAGCCAGTACACCAGTTTAACATCCAAAATCACTGCCTTTGGGAATTGGCATATTATTTTTTCGACCAGAAGAAAGAGTGCCTCCTATTGGCCCTCCAACACCACTTCAAGCAACATTTGGTCTCCCATCCAGACACTGACAAGGACCAACCTGCTTAGCTTCAGATGCAAGCAGGGTGGTATGCTGCTGGAAGCAGTACCTATACTCACCACAGGGTGGACTGAAGTCATGTGAGTTGGATTCCATTGATCATTTCAGAGGTACTGTACCTTTGTGTGTGATACATTCTTACATTTTA
>NC_042991.1:38843729-38861229 GCF_901001165.1 Salmo trutta
TCATTTCTGTTGATGTTGATGAATGTCTATGTGACGGTGTGTAGCTTCTCCGGTAACATGTCGTTTTCAAAATAGGTGGAATATCTTCTTTATTATGTTCGTTCGTAAAAAAAAATATATATATGTCCAACAATGGCCTTCCCTGTGGCTCAGTTGGTAGAGCATGGTGTGTGCAATGCCAGGGTTGTGGGTTCGATTCCCACGGGGGGCCAGTACAAAAAAACAAAACAACAACAAAAAAATGCATGAAATGTTTCACTACTGTAAGTTGCTCTGGATAAGAGCGTCTGCTAAATGACTAAAATGTAAACAATCAGTTTATGAACAAGGGTTTAAACCTGATCCATCTTGAAATCCCCTCAGGACCCCTCCCTCAGGACCCCCAATTACCACCTGAACAGTTGTTGACAGAATTCCTCCTTCAGGCTTGTAGAGCGATATCTGACAGTACAAGCCTCTCAATCAACGTCTCACCAAGGGGAAATACTAAGTCCCAAAGGGCACCCTATGCCCTACATAGCGCACTGCTTCGTACCGGAGGCCTGTATAGAATATGGTGCAATTTGGGACGTAGCCAATGTCTGGGGACCTGAGTGACCGACCTTTGGGGTGATGTCGTCTGTTTTTCGTCCCTCCGCCTCAGTGACACCAATTTTCTTATGTCACATCCCCTCAGGCATGGACCAATGGGATCGCTCAGAGAGAGGCACATTCATCAGCCTTGTCCAATGGGGTGCCTCGCCTGTGACTGTGGTAGGTCTAGAAGGAAGTCTAGAAGGACAGAAAGCTTCACTACACACATTTGAAGTTGTATTAGTTATATGTAGAGGATACACATGGTATACACTGTTCAATAAAATGCTTACTTGCAGGTTACTTCTCCTCAATGCAACAACAATAATAAATACCGTTATTTTTTTTCAATTACTTTGGCACTAATTTCAGAACATTGGTGCCATTTTTTAAAACTCTAGACACAAAACTCACAACCGATGATCAAAATGCACATTTTTCAAAACTCTGGACACTTTTTCCAATTGCTTGGATACGATACACATAAAGCTAAGATCATTTGTTCATTGAACTAAATCACCTGTTCAAAATGACACAAGTTAACTTCAAAGTATTACCATTTCAAAATGCAATTCACACATTACATCTGAGATGACTGTCTATTCATTTCATTACACTGATTTAACTATCAATTGATACAACTGATCAAAATGATAAGTAACTGTTGCATTACTCCTAATGCATAGTTTTATGGAAACTGATGAACAATATTCCATGTTTAGATCATGAAAGTTTCAGGATAACGAGATCCATTGACACCAATTATCGTGGAACATTGAACCAATTGGACTACATTATCTATGGATGTAATATTTCATCATCATTCTTTATCAGACACTGTTTCTATGGTCCCATGTACCACTTTTCCAGACCATGTTTTCAGATTTGACATTACTGTACACTCGCTCGGCCACTTTATTAGGTACGCCTATCTAGTACTGGGTAGGACCCCCTTTTGCCTCCACAACAGCCTGAATAATTCATGGTGTTGTGAATTAAGAGAGGCCCTTCTGTACACCACTGTTTTAAACAGCTGTTATTTGAGCATTTGTGGCCTTTCTGTTAGCTTGAATGAGTCTGGACATTCTCCTCTGACCTCTCTCATTAACAAGGTGTTTTTGCCCACAGAACTGCTGCTCACTGAATGTGTTGTGTTTATCGCACCATTCTCTGTAAACTCTAGAGACTGTAGTGTGTAAAAATCCCAGGAGGGCAGCGGTTTCTGAGATGCTGGAATCACCATGTGTGGCACCAACAATCATACCACGGTGAAAGTTGCTTAGATTACTCATCTTGCCCGTTCTAATGTTTGGTCGAACAACAACTTAAGCTCTCTACTCTATATACTCTATACATTGAGTTGTAGGCAGCCACATAATTCGCTGTTCGAAGGAGCAGGCTATTTGCGTTATTAACACGCAGGTGTACCTAATAAAGTGGCCGGTGAGTGTATGTATGCAGGCCCCTGTAATTGCTTTTCCAATACTGCCAACTCATTACTGATTGGTTTCACATTGTGGTTAAGAGTACATAGTGAAATGAGTGGTATCCACCTACAACAACATAGAGATGACATGGAGCCGGCAGGTGATCCAGGTCACAATAGAGGTCAAGCAGTCGGAGGAGGAGGAAGACGAGGAAGATGTGGTGGTCAAAGGAACGGCAGGGGACGAGCATCCCTTCTGAGAGGTGGTCGTGGGCCTCATTTGAGAGGTGTGGGGGGAACGTGGTAGAGGACAAGGCCATGGACCAAGACAGCGGCAGCAACAGCAAAGAGTCTCCAATGAAATCCGAGCAATAGTTGTAGACCATGTCGTAAATCATGGCATGACAATGACTGAGGCAGCTACAATGATTCAACCAAACCTCAGAAGATCAACCGTGGCCTCAATCATCAGAACTTTCCTCAATGAGAACCTGTAAGTCTTCAGCATGCATTAAACAGGCTACTCTCAATTGTCAAAGGACTGTATACTGCATGCCAATGTGTACCACAGAGTAGGTGATGTGACTAAATGTGTTCTTACTCTCATTTTCCCTGCAGAATTGAGACTAGACCAAATAAGGGAGGCAGAGGTAAAATTCTGACTGACCTACAAGAGTGGGCTGTGGTCAATTTGGTTCGGGCCAGAAATGACATTCGCAGCACATCTTGGACAATGACGACACGCTCAACAATGTGGAAGCCATAAGTTTGCCGACTATTCCACGCACGCTGAAAAGGCACCAGGTGTGTCTAAAGCAGCTATACCATGGGCCTATATCATTGTGTGGGATAATGTCAGGTTCCACCATGCTCAAATGGTGCAAGCATGGTTTCAGGCCCATCCACAATTTATCACCCTGTACTTACCCTCATACTCTCCCTTCCTTAACCCGATTGAGGAGTTTTTTTTCTCCACATGGAGGTGGAAGGTATATGGTCGGCGCCCTCACGAACAAGCCACCCTTCTCCAGGCCATGGATGACGCATGCAATGACATCACAACAGACCAGTGTCAGGCCTGGATTCGCCCGAAGATTCTTCCCAAGATGTTTGGCTAATGAAAACATCCATTGTGATGTGGATTAGAACCTGTGGCCAAATCCACAAGACAGGGTTGATGGAAATATAGAAGTACAGTAATCAAACCTTTGTTTTGCTTTTTACAGTAAGCCAGGTGAGGAACACTGCAGTTGACGGTTTTTATTTTTTGTAGCTAATTATTTTTTGCTTTGATTCAAAGAAACCTATGTTATGATTTTATTGTATTTCATCAATACATTTCAGATGTTCAACAATTCCACTGTGTCTGTAGTATTCTCTCTACTAGTCCTTTTACAGTGATGTATTGTCACGGGCGTTGTATTGATTGGACCAAAATGCAGCGGGTACGTGTATGCTCATATTCTTCTTTATTAAACAAAAATGAACACTGAACAAAAAGAACGACGAAAACAGTCTTGTCAAGTGCAACAAACACTAAACAGGAAACAACTACCCACAAAACCCATAGAAAAACACCCCTACTAACTAGGACCTTCAATTAGAGGCAACGAGGAACAGCTGCCTTCAATTGAAGGTCAAAACAAGAAACTAGACATAGAAATAGAAAACTAGAACTAACATAGAAATAGACTAACAAAGAACATAGCCCAACAAACTCCGAAACACTCTAAACAAACACCCCCTGCCACGCCCTGACCAAACTACAATAACAAACAACCTCTTTTACTGGTCAGGACGTGACATGTATTTACGTGTAGTTCCATAATGAAACATGTATCACATATTTTGTACTACAATATTTAACGATTGTACGAACAACTACACAGTGAAACTATCGGTATCTTGTGTGTGGCTGATCTAAATGAATGTGGTATTTCATGATAAATGAGTTATTTGAACCAATGATTCCACAAGTGCAAGGGTTCTTTAAAGATATGAAGGCACAATGCAATGTATTGAACATTGGACAGCCTGTGTTAGAAGTGATGATCGTTTTGAGTTTTGTGTCTAGAGTTTTTAAAAATGACCACAAGGTTCAGAAATGAATGCCAAAGTGATTGTAGAAAACTGTAAGAGTCTGGTAGTCGCAGTTGTGATGTGTGTGTAGCATGAATGTATGAATGTATGAATGTGTGTATGTGTGTATGTGTGTGTATGTATGTATGTATGTATGTATGTATGTATGTATGTATGTATGTGTGTGTGTGTGTGTGTGTGTGTGAGTGTGTGTGAGTGAGTGCTAAGGTGCGGCGAGTCAATGTAGGGGGCCAGTCCAGGTCAGAGGACCCGGGGTGTCATGCCGAATTTCTTCAACCGCCTTAGGAAGTAGAGACTCTGCTGCTCCCTCTTGACCAGAGTGGTTGTGATGTCGGTCCGTGTCAAGTCCTCAGTGATGTGGACGCAGAGGAACTTAAAACTGCTGACTCTCTCTACTGCAGTCCTGTTGATTTGGATCGACGCGTGCTCCCTCCTCTGCTTCCTGAAGTCAACACCTTTGTTTTGGGTTGTTGTCCTGGCACCACAATGCCAATTCACCTACCTCCTCCGTATAGGCTGTAACTCGTCGTCGTTGGTTATCACGTCAGGAAACGTGACGACACGCAGTTGTGGGTTAACAGAGGGCTGAGGACTCAACCCTGTGGGGCCCCTGTTTTAAGAGTCAGAGTGGAGGAAGTGTTGTTGCCGTTCTTCCCTTAAGCAGGTCGGGACTACAGCCTGGGACAAGGAAGGGTAGAAGACTCTGAGGACGTGGCCAGGGATGCAATCTGGGCTGTCATATTGTGATTATTCACAGTGAGAGTCTTCCTCTGTATTCCATAGTGTTACATGGTCCTATATACATGGTCCTATATACTATCTGTTTCCATAGTGTTACATGGTCCTATATACTACCAGTTTCCATAGTGTTACATGGTCCTATATACATGGTCCTATATACTACCAGTTTCCATAGTGTTACATGGTCCTATATACTATCAGATTCCATAGTGTTACATGGTCCTATATACATGGTCCTATATACTATCAGATTCCATAGTGTTACATGGTCCTATATACATGGTCCTATATACTACCAGTTTAAATAGTGTTACATGGTCCCATATACATGGTCCTATATACTACCAGTTTAAATAGTGTTACATGGTCCTATATACATGGTCCTATATACTATCTGTTTCCATAGTGTTACATGGTCCTATATACTATCTGTTTCCATAGTGTTACATGGTCCCATATACATGGTCCTATATACATGGTCCTATATACATGGTCCTATATACATGGTCCTATATACATGGTCCTATATACATGGTCCTATTTACTATCAGTTTCCATAGTGTTACATGGTCCTATATACATGGTCCTATATACTATCAGTTTCCATAGTGTTACATGGTCCTATATACTATCAGTTTCCATAGTGTTACATGGTCCTATATACATGGTCCTATATACTATCAGTTTCCATAGTGTTACATGGTCCTATATACATGGTCCTATATACTATCAGTTTCCATAGTGTTACATGGTCCTATATACTATCAGTTTCCATAGTGTTACATGGTCCTATATACATGGTCCTATATACTATCAGTTTCCATAGTGTTACATGGTCCTATATACATGGTCCTATATACTATCAGTTTCCATAGTGTTACATGGTCCTATATACATGGTCCTATATACTATCAGTTTCCATAGTGTTACATGGTCCCATATACATGGTCCTATATACTATCAGTTTCCATAGTGTTACATGGTCCTATATACATGGTCCTACATACTATCAGTTTCCATAGTGTTACATGGTCCCATATACATGGTCCTATATACTATCAGTTTCCATAGTGTTACATGGTCCTATATACTATCAGTTTCCATAGTGTTACATGGTCCCATATACATGGTCCTATATACTATCAGTTTCCATAGTGTTACATGGTCCTATATACTATCAGTTTCCATAGTGTTACATGGTCCTATATACATGGTCCTATATACTATCAGTTTCCATAGTGTTACATGGTCCTATATACTATCAGTTTCCATAGTGTTACATGGTCCTATATACATGGTCCTATATAATATCAGTTTCCATAGTGTTACATGGTCCTATATACATGGTCCTATATACTATCAGTTTCCATAGTGTTACATGGTCCTATATACTATCAGTTTCCATAGTGTTACATGGTCCTATATACATGGTCCTATATACATGGTCCTATATACTACCAGTTTCCATAGTGTTACATGGTCCTATATACATGGTCCTATATACTATCAGTTTCCATAGTGTTACATGGTCCTATATACATGGTCCTATATACTATCAGTTTCCATAGTGTTACATGGTCCTATATACTATCAGTTTCCATAGTGTTACATGGTCCTATATACATGGTCCTATATACTATCAGTTTCCATAGTGTTACATGGTCCTATATACATGGTCCTATATACTATCAGTTTCCATAGTGTTACATGGTCCTATATACTATCAGTTTCCATAGTGTTACATGGTCCTTTATACATGGTCCTATATACATGTTCCTATATACATGGTCCTATATACTATCAGATTCCATAGTGTTACATGGTCCTATATAGATGGTCCTATATACTACGAGTGATGGCTGGTGTACAAGCTCCAGATTAGCCTTGCCCCCCTATGACAACCGATCTGGTTCAGTATTAACAGAACCAACAAACATAATCCGTTCGCTCTGGTTGTCAACATAACTGGGACCTCATTTCTATCTACAGTCATTTAGATTGATTCATGTGCCAGGTGGAATTATTAATAGATTCCTGAATCTCACCTTTAATGTTTTTTGGGACACATTATTTATTGTGTCATGAATGCCATAGAGTGATATATTAAATGCATTGGAGTAACAGTCGAAAAACCATTGGATATAGAAGGTAATCAGTGAAGAAAAAGGTACATTAATTAAAGGCTAAAATAAATCAATTAGCTAGTGAATGCAGAGAAAGGTAAACTATATAAAATGTTAAATGAATGAATGAATTAAGATATTAACTTTTCATTGGTATATTTTATTTCATAAACAATATCAGTAAATTCAACGTATTATGATTTACCATCATCATCATCATCAACATCTGTACAACTAAGAAAATATATAATATTTTAATACGGGATACATAAAGAGCATCAAAACGATCCAAAATATGGATCAAACATATGGGGAAACAGTGAAGGTTCCATAACATCACCTGGTATAAACACTCTATAATATATATATATATATATATATATATATATATATATATATATATATATATATATACACACACACACACATATACATATATATATATATATACACATATATATATATATGTGTGTATATATATATATACATACATATATATATATATATATATATATATATATATATATATATATATATATATATATATATATATACATATACATATACATACATATACATATACACATATATATACATACACATATATATATATACACATAGATATATACATACATATATATACACATATATATACATACATATATATATACATAGATATATAGATATAGATATATATACATATATATACACATACACATATATACATATATATACACATATATATACACACACATATACATATATATATATACTTGGTTTCTTATATTCTGTAGCTGGAGTGCCTTGAGTTTTCTCTGCATTGGGAGAATCATCGATTCAGGGTGTTGTTGCTTCTATAGATTTTTCTTAATTTATATTTGACGGTGGTGTTCAATCATGTGCAGTGAGGTAAATGGAAAATGGTGGTATAAAAAGCATTCAGTGATGTTAATCAAGAAGCATCTAAGGCATATTTTTTCCGTTTGTAGAAGGTGTCCAATGTGTGTATTCAATGGTTTAACACCTAAAGTTGTAAAAGCTTATTTTATTAAACCATAGAGTTGTCAGAGATTTAATAAAGATACTTTTTTTTAACTAGTTAGCTAGATGGTTCACCTGGGTCAACATCCTGGAGTGGAGATCATGTGCAAAAAAGAAAAAAGAAAAAGGGACTTAAAGATGGTGTCCTTAGTGGTGAAACTGCCACGTCCGTTTAGGATATTACAACATCAAAGAAGTTACTGAAAACAATGAACACAGTTTTTTTCCTCCAGGACGTCATTGAAGAGCATAATATTATACACAAAATCAAATGTGTACCTTGCTCCTCAACTTGGCAACAAAGCTAAAACAATGATGGTGTGGTGGCCAGTTGGTGCTGTTTCCCCGTACTGCGGATGCCATCTTTAAATTCATTTAATTTAATAATAAAAAAATATAAATAGAATCTGGGGTTCAACTACACTTTTCCATACCAGAGTGTTTAGTATATATTTTCACATAGTGTAGGCTATTATTAATGTGGCTGTCAAAATAAGTGCAATTTCATCTAGAAAAATATATATTATCTCATATTATGTTAATTTGATACATTTGAAGCCAAAGTAACCTCATTTAAAGAAATGTTATTAAAATTAGATTATAATTACATATAGTCAAATACACATGCAGTACGAGTCAAAAGTTTGGACACACCTACTCATTCAAGGGTTTTTCTTTTTTTTTGGTACTATTTTCTACATTGTAGAGTAACAGTGAAGAGATCAAAACTATGAAATAAAACATATGTAACCACCTAGTATCCAAAAAAAGTGTTAAACAAATCCAAATGCATTTTATATTTGAGATTCTTCATAGTAGCCACCCTTTGCCTTGATGACAACTTTGGGTGGCTACTTTAAAGAATCTAAAAACTAAAATATATTTTGATTTGTTTAACACTTTTTTGGTTACTACGTGATTCAATAATATGTGTTATTTCATAGTGTTGATGTCTTCACTATTATTCTACAATGTAGAAAATAGTAAAAATTAAGAAAAAGCCTTGAATGAGTAGGTGTGTCCAAACTTTTGACTGGTACTGTATGTGATCTCTTTCATACATACGTACATTTGGAATGTATTGTTTCCAACTACCTGAGATTTGTTCATAGACAGGCAACAAAGAATGTTGCCAAAAAATGTAATTATATATATGTTATCCTAAAATATCAACAAAATATATTTATTCTTCTTCTTTTTACATTCAAGTTCACATTGAAGTTTCACATATACATTGCATATTGTATATAACTATTGCTCCATTTGTAGTTCATTACTTGCAAAACTCCTTAGGGCTTTTAACTGAGTTTAAATATTTATTTGAATAATTATTTATTCTATTCATTACAGTTGTAGATGATTATTGCACTAATACCAATCATCATCTACAACTGTAAACATGGTTTGTAAAAAATAAATGTCAATAATCTTCCATGAAAATTAAAATATATATTTTCTGTCGTGTAAATATAAACAGAGAATACCATCCGTTTCGGTGTGTATATTTCAAGTTTTAAAACATTCCCTTTTTTTAACTGTCCTGTGTCATGTGACGAGTAGTAATGAATTAAAGTGCTTTGATCATTATTTGAGGAAGTTATTATTAAACAGCAGTACTTATAATAGTGAAGTTTTAGAAATCAATACCGTATTAATCAATATCGTATTAATCAATACCGTATTAATCAATACCGTATTAATCAATACCGTATTCATCAATACCGTATTAATCAATACCGTATTCATCAATATTATATTAATCAATATCGTATTAATCAATATCGTATCGTATTAATCAATATCGTATTAATCAATATGGTATTAATCAATATGGTATTAATCAATATCGTATCGAATTAATCAATATCGTATTAATCAATGTCACTTTACTTGGCCTTCCTTGACTTTACAGATCTTGCTGGAGACTTCTTCGGAGTTTTCTTCTTTGGGGAAACGACTTGTCGCTCGAGGACCTCGCTGACTGCCTCTGTGCATTCTGACACCCTGCTTTCGTCCTCCGTGTCTGTAGGGTACATCTGGTTGCTCTTCACAGAGAGGTGGTGGCCCGACCTTTCCCCTGAACCTGTCTGTGAAATCTTCTCGCTTTTGGATTCTGTCTCTGCCTCTTCATTCAGGACGTTGTCCAGTGAGCCTGGTTGTGATTCCATGGAAGACTTGGTGGGCTGACCACGTAGGCTTTTATTAGATGTCCCAGAAGGTCCGTCACTATCACCGTCGTCTTCAGATTGTCCTTTGCTTGTGACGTCATCCCCCTCATCAGCTGGATCTTCCTCAACAGCATCGTTGTTTTCAGCAGTATCTTCCTCAGCTTCCTCAATCTCTTCAGCTTCCGGCTCCTCCACCCCTTCCTCCTGCTCTTCCTCATCAGCAGCCTCATTTTCAGTAGTTTCCTCCTCAGCTTCCTCCTCAGCTTCCTCCTCAGCTGCACCATCTTCATCTGCATCCTCTTCAGCCTCCTCCTCCATTCCGGCCTGCTCCTCCTCAGCTTCTTCCTTCAGCTCCTCAATAGGAGTCTCCTCAACTTCCTCCATCTCAACTTCTTCCATCTCCTCAGCTTCCTCCTCCGCTTCCTCCTGCAACTCCTCAACAAGAGTCTCTTCAACTGGAGTCTCCTCCTCCTGCAGCTCCTCAACTGGAGTCTCTTCAACCTGAAGCTCAGCGTCAGCCTCTGCTGAGGTATCACCCTCCTCCTCTTCTGGTTTGTCCTCTTGTGCCTCTGACTCCTCGTTGTTACCTTCAGTCTCTGAATCCTCAACATCGGCGTAAGCACTGTCTTCAGAGTACTCTGCTCTGGCCAAGGCATCAAATGAGGTCATTGGAGTTTCCTCAACAGTTTCCCTGATAGCTGGCACCTCTGATTGTTCTCCCTCATCTGTCGATATTTCCAACTCAGACTCATCCTCAGCTTCATCCTCTCCGTCGGCTGAGTACCCAAAGTTTCCACAGCAATCCTCTTCATTTGCTGTCTCATTGCCCTCCGTAGTTTCCACTTCTTCATCTTTTTCAACGTCTTCGGTTTGGTCTTGGCTTCCATTTTCAAAGTCCTCACGGTCTGCGTTTAATTTGTTTGTATTTGCTTCTTCTGCCTCGTTTCCTGCATTGTCTCCTGCATTTGCATCATCTTCTTGTTCTGTTCCTGTTTCCTCCGGGACCATATCTTGGTCTGTTGTTTCTCCGTCCTCCGCCTCGTCGTCTGCTTTTATCTCCGATACATCATCATGACAATCCGTCTCCTCGATGTTTGACTCAACTACAGGCTCTTTTTCCTCTGCTGTTTCATCCTCCCCCTTTTCTACGTTATCCTCAGCTTCACCTTCAGCTCTTTTACTTGCTGCTTCGTCTTCAACTGCCTCAGCTTCTGCCGATTCTTCTCCTGTGTTTTCATTCTCATCACCTTCAGTTTCATCTCCGGCTGTCTGCTCTTCTCCCTCAGCTGTTTCAGCTTCAGCACTCTCCTCCTCTCCTGCTGTTTCATCATCAGCTGTCCCTTCTCCTGCAGTTTCAGCTGGTGCCGACTCGTCTCCAGTTGTTTCAACTTCGGCCGACTCATCGCCAGTTGTTTCATTTTCTGAGGACTCATGCCCTGTGGTTTCATCTTCTCCAGCTATCTCATCATCTGCAGTCTCAGCTTTAGCAATCTCCTCTTCCCCTGCAGTTTTATTTTCGGCGTCTTGATCTCTGGAAGCTTCCTCTTCTGCTGCCTCAGATTCAGCATCCTCCTCCCCTTCAACTGTTTCATTTTCAACAGTTTCAGCTTCTGCAGTTTCCTCGTCAGCTGTCTCTACTTCAGCATCCTCCTCTTCTTTGACAGTTTCGTCCCCAGCTGTTTCAGCTTCAGCACTCTCTTCCTCTCCTGCAGTCTCCTCTTCAGCTGCTTCTACTTCAGCAGTCTCTTCTCCTGCTGTTCCATCATCTGTAGTCTCTGCCTCAGCAGTCTCCTCCTCTCCTGCCTCATCTCCCGCTGTCTCTGCCTCAGCACTCTCCTCGTCTCCTGCAGTCTCCTCTTCAGCTGCCTCTACTTCCGCAGTCTCATCTTCTTCTGCTGTTACATCATCTGTCTCTGCCTCTGCAGTTTCAGCTTCAGATTCCTCCTTTCCTGACATTTCATTATCAGCTGCTTCAGTGCTCTCCTCTTCTCCTGGTGTTGATCCTGCTGCTATAACAGTCTCCACTTTATCAGCTTCTTCTTCTGCATCTTCATCTTTTCCTGTCTCTGCTTCAACTTCTTCCTCTCCTGCAGTGTCTTCTTCAGCTGCCTCTTCTTCTCCTGCTGTTTCGTCATCAGCTGCTGTCTCTGCTTCGGCAGTTTCTTCTTCTCCTGCTTCATCTTCTGCTGTCTCAGCTTCTGTTGTTTCTGCTTCAGCTTCCTCCTCTTCTCCTGCTGCTTCATTATTATCTGCTGTTTCTGCTTCAGAAGTTTCTTCTTTTAATGCTTCATCTTCATCTGTCTCTGCTTCAACTTCCACCTCTTCCCCGGCGTCATAATACACTGCTGCCTCTGCTTTACCACTCTCATCACCACTCTCTTCTGCTTCATATTCAGCTATCTCAGCTTCAGTATTCTTTGTTTCAGCATCCACCTCCTTTCTCTCTGCTTCATCAGCTGCTGTCTCAGCTTCAACAATTTCTTCTTCATCTGCTTCATCTTCAGCAGTATCTGTTTCAGCTTCCCCATCTTCTATTGCTTCACCTTCAGCTGTCACTTCTACATCAGTTTCTACTGTCTCAGCTTTGTCACCCATTTCAGCATCTTTTTGTTGTGATTCCTGCATCTCCTTCTTAGCCCCATTGATAACATTTTCAACAAGGGTTTCCGCTGCTTTGGCTTCATCCATACCTTCAGTCTCATCTGCAACATTGACTTCTTCTTGTATCTGTGGTGGACTGTCCTTTTTCAACTGGAGAATTGACTTTAAATCAAAAGCATGTGTAATGCCAGCTTTCACTACCACCGTTTCAGTGTCATCTGTAACATCAGCTTCTTGCGTCTTTGGAGTAGGTTCCCTTTTCAACTGAAGAATTGACTTTAGATCAAAAGCCATCATGACTGGTGCAGTATGCAGGACTTTTGTAGGAAGCAGTGGCCCCAATTCCATTTTCTTTTGTAAACACGCTTCACAAGGGCAATATTCATCATCACTCCGTTGGTCACTGAAGGAAGTGCAGGTTGCATCGTCACTTTTATCCTCCCGGTTATCAATGGACTGGTCACGCACGACTTTCAGTCTTCTTCGCTTTGTCTCTGTTTGTGCATTTGATTCTCGTGACAAGGCTTCTTTGGGTGGTCTTGGTCTTCCAGCCCGACCGTGGATCTTCCTCAGTTCCCTGTCGATGCTTAGTTGTATTCTCCTCCTCACATCATCTTTCAGTTCGGCTATCATGGCATTGAGCTGTTCGTTGTTGTCCAAGTTCCAGCGAACCTTGAACTCAGCCATGGCATCCATATAATGTGTCATGAACTGCTTCTCTAGTTTGTTCAGTAACTTCAAGACCCAGACAGGATCAGGATCCAGGGAAAACCTTTTGGCTAGTTGTGCCCTTTGGACAGATGGAGGAGAGCCAGAGCTTGTGTCCTCTCGAGGGTCTGAGCTCTTGTTGGAAGACGGGGATGTTTCTGGTAATTCTCTCAGACTTTCATTTCTAATGGTGTCATCAGACTCCGGGACGTCTTCGTCTTTTTGTTTCTCTTCCTCCACTGCTGTTCCTCCTTCTCCTCCTCCTTCTTCGGGGATCCATTGGACCTGACTGGCTGTGTCCGGAGTGGCTGGATCAGACATTGGTGCTGAGGACTCTGGGCTTTCATCTTTCTGTGCCATTTCATCAACTTCTTGTACCTTCACCAACGCTTCCCCGTCTGCGTTCGTTGCCTGAGCCACACCGCCTGAACTCTTACTTGAGCCTGTTGAGCCACTGCTGACGTCCACCCCGGAGGACGACCTTGCTTTCCCGTCACCGTCCACAGAATGTTGATCACAGCCATTCTGCTGTTGCTTTCCACCTTCTGCTGGGTCACACAACCAGAGGGACTGGAGGATGTTCATTAGTTCTCTGTACCTTGTGTCCTTGGCGTTTGCATCGTCGTTGGGATCAAAGTCTATCAACTGCAGCTTTGCGAGGCAATCCAGGAGACCTCTGGCTGAGGTGCTCAGTTTACGTCCATACACTGGGGAAACTTCAGGTAAACTGTTACACCGGTCAAGCTTGGGATTCAACAGGACTTTCATCACCTGAACTGAGGAGTGAAAGCTCTTTGATACCTCTTCCTGTGGAGCGGTGCAGGGGTGAGTGTCTTCTGGTGGGGTCTCTGGTGGGGTCTCCGCTGGCTCCTCAATGTCAGCCACATGGTTGACCACTGTCTCTTTGAGCTCTTCCTTTTTTTCGTTTTGAGTTTCACACTCAGCAATGGTGTCAATATCCTCTTTTGTTTTTTCCTTTTGCGGTAGTTCTTCTGGTGAATGGCCTCTGTCACTGAATTCATCCCCAATTTCATACATCACACTGTCGGACGGTATTTTCTTAAGCCACTCTTTCACAACCTCTGTTGGAGAGGCGTTAGGTAGATTGGAGGGAACCAGCTCAGAGACTTCTCCTTCCGGCCGCTGTCGGGAGAAACTGAGTAAGGAAACCCCTTTCCTCTGTTTGCACTTGCCACTCTTGTCACTTATGTTGTCACTGACATTCCTGTCTGTCACTTCCAAGGGGCCATTGCATGAGATGTTAGAGTTCTCTTCCACTGGCTCTGCTGCATGTGACTCATTACTGTCACTCGAGCCACTAAGTAAAATAACAGGTCGTTTGATTTTTCTGGGGGTTGGTGGGCAGTCTGGTGGGGTAGGAGTGAGACAACTCTTTGACGCAACAGAGTTAGGTCTGGGAGTGTCCACATGATCTCTTGTGGCAGTCTTATTTGACCTGTTTGTCTTTCTTGAAATTTCACTCCCTATGTCACTTTTGGCGTCATCCGTATTGTTTTTGTCCTTTCGTCCTTTGACTTGTAGATGGGAAGACACGTTGGACAGGTTGCTTTTAGGTCTCTCAGCCCCTTCAGCAGTTACACTATCTTTCGGTTTGGAGGTACAGTAAATGCATTTAGATTTGTCTGATGCATTGGTCCTAGCTGACTTAGCAGATACATTCACCACATTTTCCTCAACTTGCTCTTCAGCTTTTTCTATAGAATTTACTTCAAAAACGTTGGACTTACTTGATCTCGCAGATACGTGTGACTTAGCTGATACAGCGCTGAGTGCTCGCTCCTCTGTTTTATGGTCAGGTTCAATAATTGAAACTTTTGACTTTTTAGATCTTGCTGAGACATTTGATTTAGCTGACATAGCACTAGGTGCTCTCTCTTCAGCTTCCTCTACATCCTCTCGTGCCTTCACTTTGGCAGTAGTATATTCTGTTTGGTCTTCAAGTTCAGCAGTTTCGTCAGCTGGAACTTCAGAAGTTTTAGATTTTGTTGATCTTGCTAAAGCATTTGACTTGGCTGACATAGCACTAGCTGCTCTCTCCTCAGTTTGATCCTGTTCTGCTGCAGTATCATCAGAAATGTCGTATTTCTTGTGTCTTGCTGACATATTGTACTTAGCAGACATGGCGCTGGATGGTCTCTCAGTTTCTTTGACACAAAGTTCAGAAACCTTGGACTTCTTTGATGTTGCAGAAACATTAGACTTAGCTGATTTGCCAGACATGGCACTGGGCGCTCTCTCTTCAACGTCTTCCAATTCTACATCTCCGTTTTTCACGGGAAGAACTTTTGAAAATGTAGGTTTCAAAGGTCTTGAAGAAACGTTAGATTTAGCAGACATACTTCTGGGTGCTCTCTCTTTAATTTCATCCTCTTCTACAGCAGGAACTTCAGAAGCTTTGGATTTGTTTGATCTTGCTGAAACAGACTTAGCTGACTTGGTTGACATAGCACTGGGACCTCGATCCTCTGTTTCATCCTTAGGTTCAGCAGTTTCTTCAGCTGCAAATTCAGACTTAGCAGACATAGCACTAGGTGATCTCTCTTCAGTTTTACCTATTTCATTTTCAGGGCCGTCTTCAGCAGGAACTTCAGAAGCTTTCGATTTCTTGCATCTTGCCGAAACAGCAGACCTACCAGACAACGCGCTGGGTGCTCGCTCTTCAGTTTCCTCTTCAGGACAAAGTTGAGAAACTTTTGACTTCTTTGATTTTGCAGAAACATTGGACTTAACTGACTTAGTAGACATAGCGCTAGGTGTTCTCTCCTCCTTTTCATCCACTTCTGCTTCAGCCAGAACTTCAGAAGCTTTGGATTTCTTTGATATCGCAGAAACATTAGACTTAGCTGACTTAGAAGATGTAGCACTAGGTCGTCTCTCTTTAATTTCTTCCAATTCTTCAGAAGATTTAGACATCGCTGATCTTGCAGAAACATTGGACTTAAAAGACCAAGCACTGGGAGCTCTGTTGTCTGTTTCTTCTGCTACTACCTCAGTTTCTGCACTTTCTTCAGCTCCCTCTTCAGTGTCTTCCTCAGCAGCTTTAGATTTCCTCGATCTTGCTGAGACATTAGACTTAGTAGATGTAGCACTAGGTGCTCTCTCCTCAGTTTCCTCAAATTCATCTTCTGCGTTGTCTTCAGAAGGATTATCAGAAATATTGGACTTATTAGACATAGCTGATCTCTTTTCAGTTTCATCAGAAACGTAGTATTTATTCAATCTTGATGATCGGTTGTACTTACAAGACATAGCGCTGGATGATCTCTCAGTTTCGTCAACACAAAGTTGAGAAACCTTGGTCTTCTTTGATCTGGTAGAGACATTCGACTTAGTTGACTTAGCTTCCGTTTCATGCTCAGACTCATCAGTTTGTTCAGCGGGAACACCCTCTGTTTCTTCTACCTCTTCTGCTTTCTCTCCAGCTATTTCTTCCTCTGCTTCTGCGTTTTCCTCAGCAGGTTCTTCGGAACCATTGGACGTAGCAGACATACCACTAGATGGTCTCTCTTCAGTTTGATCCTCTTTTTCTTTAGAAACATAGTATTTCTTATATCTTCCTGACCGGTTGTACTTAGCAGACATGGCGCTAGGTGCTCTCTCCTCAGGTTGATCCTCTTCTTCAGAGGGATCATAAGGAACGTAGTATTTCTTGTATCTTGCTGACCGGTTGTACTTACAAGACATGGCGCTGGATGATCTGTCATCTTCAACACAAAGTTGAGAAACCTTAGTTTTCTTTGATTTTGCAGAAACATTAGAATTATCTGACGTAGCACTAGGTGCTCTCTCTTCAGACTTTTCGAAATCCTCTTCTCCGTTTTCCTCAGCTGGAAGAGTTTGATCGTCTTCTGCAGCGGGATCATCAGAAATGTCATATTTTTTGTGTCTTGCTGACATATTGTACTTAGCAGACATAACGCTGGATGCTCTTTTGGTTTCTTTGACACAAAGTTCAGAAACCTTGAACTTTGATGTTGCAGAAACATTAGACACAGCAG